>NW_009709630.1:77415-101823 GCF_000703405.1 Apaloderma vittatum
CTGTTACGCCCCCCCGAATGCTTTTCTTTTCCAGACTGAACAATCCCAGCTCCCATAGCCTGTCCTCGTAGCAGAGGTGCTCCAGCCCCTGGATCATCCTTGTGGCCTCCTCTGAACACGCTCCAACAGATCCACATCCCTCTTATGGTGGGGGCACCAAAACTGGATGCAGTATTCAAAGTGGGTTCTCACAAGAGCAGACCCTGTGGCTTATTTTTTGTTTTCCTTTATAAAGTGACCAGATACTAGAGCATCAGAAAGCATGCCCCAGGGTCAAAAATTTTGAAATCAAAGATGCTGTGAAATGATCCAGGGACCTGTCTTGCCAAGAACACTGGAACCGTAAGGGTAGCTAATAGCTTGGGTTTAAAGAGGCTGACACCTACCAAACTGGTAAAGGGCTTAGAACATTAGTCCAAGGAAAGGCTGAGGCATCTGGGTTCAGCCTAGAGAAGAGGAGTTTGAGGTGAGACCTCATCGACCACCTGAAGGGAGGCTGTAGAGAGGCAGGGGTTGGTCTATTCTCTGAGAGTGATAGGATGAGGGGAAATTGATTTAAACTCTGCCAGGGGAGGTTCAGGTTAGATATTAGGAAGAATTTCTATACTGAAAGGGTTGTCAGCCATTGGAACAGGCTGCCCAGGGAGGTGGTTGAGTCACAGTCCCTGGAGGTGTTTTAAGAGACAGGTGGATGTTGCACTGGGGGGAATCCTTTAGTAGGCTGATAAGGCTGGGACGAAGGCTGGACCGGATCTTCTAGGTCTCTTCCAGCTGATACAATTCTATGATTCTATTTACCTATATAAGAGCACATGATGAGTCAACCTCAGCTGCAACCTATCTCTACCATTTCAGAAATAAAGGCCACATTGCTAACCTCTTCAGAGCTGAACCCACGACAAGGTCTAGCCTTGTTAGTACATTCAGGTTGCTTACAGGACATTCAGTTATGGGTGGATGCAACCAATTGAAAAAAAAATAAAAAAATCATAGTTTCTATCTCCAAGGGGAAGAAAATTGTACAAACTGGTATTCCACCTATATTCTCCCACCTGCACCAAACCTGATCTTGAAAATTTCTGCTCCTCTACTAGTCTAGGGGAGAAAGCAGTAACAACACACAGATGTCACAATGAAGAACAAGCTTCAACTCAAATCTTGGTGTTTCTCTGCTATCTTGGACTTCTGATTAGTCCTAGGTCACCTCCCACAGTTAAACAGCAGCTATTTTTGCCTCATGCATTCTTTAGAGCCACTTCCAAAACAAAACCCATGAATACTGCCCAAACTCATCTTCAGCAGGCAGCTTATAATTAACCCTCAACCTTCATCAAGGTATACAGACATTTTGTCTAAACCAGAGCCATCTCCCCGGTGTATCTCTGCAGTCAGCATGGTAATGTACAGAGCCGTACAACCACTGTGCTTCTTTGGGGCTCAGTTACAAATGTTTACTGATCTCATCTGCATGAGCTTCTACTTTCGTAGGAATCTCTTACAGAAAAAGGCTCAGTAGAACATAAAGACATACTTGACTTGATTCTTAGTATTTCTTTCTTTAAAAAACTCAGTCTGACACACGGCTGATGCAACACATCCACTGAGAGCAAAGTATCCAAGTCACATCCAAAGCAGGCTGGGTGGCAAATCACATTTGATAGTCAGCAAGAGATGGACATACAAGTCCTTGCCACATCAGGTTCCTTATGCTGTGGTGACTATCATGTGGTCAAAGCTGCCAGCACCAATAGGCAAAGAAACCTAAAATTTTCAGTGTTTAAGACCTCATTTAATCACTTTTCCCTTTCCCAAGTAATTTTGGAAGGCATTTTCTACAAAGATTGTCTCAGTTTCAGGGTTTTTCTTCAAGCCATACAGAAAAAGCTTATATGCTGAATGAAAAAAATACTGTTTTATCAACATTTTAAAACAACTGTTAAGTCAAAAAGCTTTTATATCCATCTGCATAGACACTGGAAATTATCAAGCTGTCAGGAATGTTTCTTTTTCAGCCCTATAAAAGTCTTTTAAGTTTGGCAGTGTTAAGCCTGTATAAAGCTGCAGCTTGCCCATGCTCTGAACTGACAGGTTAGAATTTGGCAGCTCAATTTCCTGAAGTTGCCATCTGCCCTGATCATTCTTCAATCCAAGGCTGAGTTTTCCTCACAGTTCCTGCTTTCAAAGCCTATCAAGCTGGACTAAGGCAAAGAGGACTGGATTTTTGAATTTTTATACTCATATCAAAGTTCTGGCTGCTTGTGCACAGCAGAAAAAGTGCAAGTCCAAAATCAGACTTCATGAACCATCAAAGTCCAAGAATAAAGACAATTTTCGCAATTGTATCTTCCCATTCCTTTGGGCATTCAAATCACTTTAAATTCCTCCAAAGACCAAGAAAGACTGCATTTACTTACCTGCTCTTCTGCCTTTATGCAATGGACACAGGGAATCCTCAGCAAAACAAAGGGTTCTCACAGAGCAAGGCTACATTACCTGCAACCAGCAGAGCTGCAAACAGCTCAGCACAAGAGATTGAATTATCTAGAGAGTCAGCAGTCAAGTTAAACATTTCACCTCTTCCTAAGGGCTTCTCTGCTCACCTTGGGAGAAGCCCAGGTGCTTCCAGTAGCAGGACCTGCGGGCAGACCAACAGCTCTCTTCCTACAGAGGTGTCAGTCCCCTCCCTTCTCTCATAACTGTTCCATGTCCAAGATTTACTATGTTGTGATGAAACCATCTAGGTTCATCTCCAGGTTCAAAAGAACATTTTTTTCCCCCCTCCAAACTTGCAACAGGGTATTTAGGATGAGTAATTAGTAAGGTCTCACTATGTAAAATGGAGTAACAGCACTTCATTCCAGAGCAAGTCTTCAGAAAATACAATATTTAAAAGAGTTCAGTTATTTTGTTCTAGCTGAAGACTCAAATTTGTGTTCGTCACACCCTTAATAGGGCTAGAGTAACGTCTTGTCCTCAGACACCTGAGAACGTGGTCTTCAGTTTCAGGAAAAAAACAGCAGCAGAGACTAATCATGAAAAGTTCCTCTAAATCCACAAGGCAGAAAGGACAAAACCTAAACTGAAAGCCTGGATTCCAGATGCTAGAATGTTTGTTGTTTTTTTTCTTTTTAACAGAAAGACCATAAACGAGTAGCCTCATTCCTTTTTACTGCTATGAAATTCCCTTGTGAATACCAGATACAATATGCAAAAAACTCACTCAAATACAAGTAATTTTGTAAGTCAGCTGTTCTGACTTTACAGCTAGAAACATGCTTTCACCTCCTTTGAAATGAGAGATCAATAGTGCCACATCAGCCCCTTCTAGATAGCAGTTATTTTCCATCATGAAAACAATGCACATAAGCACAGAGCTTGCTTGCCTTTGCAAGTAACATCTGCTGATGAATGAAATGTCTAAGCTAACCAAAATACCTCCTGTGCTTTAACAAAGTGTTTCCACAAGGTTGTAATTTTTTAGCTTTGAATAAAGTTTCCAATCACACCTCTTCCCTCTCCCACATGGATTCAGACTAAGCAAAGTCACAAAACACATACAAAACCTACGCAACCTACAGTCAGGAACAGCATCCAGTATGGAGAGGTTCTGCTCCTTGCATCACTCTGTGCATACCTATGCGTTGACAAATCTTACTATCAATTACTTGAAGTATGGCACATTTTTTGGCCTTTGCTCATGGCCAGACCAGGGAACAGAGCTTGAATTCAGTGTTGTCCACTGAAAATAAACCATTTCTTTTGGTCTTTTGAACTCAGGAGCTAAACTCATGGCCCCATACACTAATTTAAAATGTTTTGGGTAAGACCCCTTCTTCCCTTCCCCATGGAAAAGAGTAATCAGAAATACTACATGAAATGTTCCTCCACCACTAAGGGCCTACAGTAAATCCGCCTGGAAGCTCCAGAACAACGCACACAAATTCACACAGCACGCATGGCTGGCATGCCTGCACTGATATGTATGAATATCAGTTAGCTGACCCATAAAAAAGGAAAAGTTTCACACTTTTTTGATTTGTCTTTTCTGAAAATAAGAATGATAGAAGGCAAAAAAAAATGGAATTTTCTGAACATGTCTAAGACTGATCTTTTCTGGATTGGAGAAGCGGAAACGTCAGGTTTGTGCTTGACACAGCAACTGAAGAGTTCCGTGACCTTAGACAAATCACTCTACTTTCACATCTTTGCATTCCTCACAAACACTTTTAGCTGGTATGCTCTTTACACAGAATTTGTCTCTTATTATGCCTATATCCCAGTGAAATCAGGTCATCATCAAGACCTAACATCAGCTTGAGCTTTAAAACACTCTAACACTAATTTTATTCAGATAAATTCATTTTTAGTTTAAGAGTGCTGGAAGACTGTTGAGATCTTACAGAACCACAAGAAAATGCAAACTCACTTTCTTGAGAAACACCTGAAGTTTTATGCACTGGATATAGAGTGGTAAGAAATCCCCAAAGTAGAGAGTTATAAAATTAAATGTTTCTTTAATTTATACGTAAGTTTAAGTACGTTTACTGTTAGTTGTTGCAGCTTAAACTGTTTCATGAAATAACAAGTTACTTTTATTATCCCTTTGGAATGTTCCATAATTACTGTACAGAGGTAAAAGGATTTATTAATTACATGTAATTACTTCTAGTGCAAAGACATATTTGTATAAATTAAGAAATGTTTCTTAAACTATTCAGAGAACATTTTCTTTTATTCCCTTATTACCACATTTACAGAGTGATACCTATAATAAACAAACCCCACTAGAACAACAGGTACTTGGATAGGTTGTTATAGGTATTCTCGTTATCATGTCAAAGACCTTTAATCTTATATTGGATCTCTCTCACAAATCTCTCTAAGGTAAGAAAGTGTCACATGCCAGTTTTAATGGTCAAGAGTTTGAGGCAAATAAACTACATTGCCAAGTCCCACCTTGGCTATCTGTCTGAACCCTTGAACAGGGTGCAAAATACCCATGGTTTTTTTTACCAATACATTTACACAGAACCCTGAGTCTGCTTGCCAAATTCCATTTGCAAACGAGGGCCAGCACCTGACCATCATAATAAAGTTATATATATTAAATATATATATATTTCTAGATATATACACGCAATCTCCCCTCCAGTGGTATTTTCCACTCCTACTTGTGACTGATTGGAGGTTGAATACTCAAAGATCAAAAAATTTTTGTTACGCTTTCTCAAAGTATTCTATTAATCATTTTATTAATTCATAAGTTTAGGGTGAATCCTGAGGGCATCTGAGACAAAGGAATAAGTAGATGTAGCAGGAAAATTGGGACAGTACACTTCACAAACTTCTGCTAAGGTCTATCACCTCAGAACAAAGTATCAAATCAGAAAGAGTGCATTAAGCTTAATTTTACTAAGGTTGGTTCTGCTAATAGCACAGTATGTCCTCAGCAGCTTAATATGGCATTTCAAAAAGCTTGGGTTTGCTACTTGCAATGCAAGGCAACAATTGGAAGAGTGGCCTTAAGCTACCCACTCAAAGTCACAGAAGATTTCCAAAACTCAACTCACGTCTCCTCTGATCGCAGGATCGCAAGCCTTTGTCTTAAGATGACACTTATAGTGCCAGGAATCTTTTCACCACAGTTTGGAAAACTTATTTATGTTCTTGAAATATTTTAGAAACACCATAGGCATGGAACCTTTTCACCATAGCCCAGGATGTTACACTTGATGCAGTCAGCAGAAAAAGGCTGCTACAGAGAACTAATGAAGGTGTCAAAACTATTCCCCAGAGAAACTCTCTCACTGAGATGACAAGCAGCCCAGAGCAGGATTCTCACTGCAGCTGTCCCCTTCACGCAACTCAGTAAACGACTGCACAGAGAAAGCATGCTGCAGTCTGCAACAAATACAGTGAGAACAAACAGCATAATTAGTCCATCACTTTCAGTGCCAGAAATATTCAATTTCATTCTGCTTAACTGACAGAAATTAGTGCTGATTCAAAAAAGGAGATTCAAAGCATTATTTGATTTCCACTCAGATTCTGTGAAAGAAGGAATACGGTGGTAGTGAATGAAAATAGAGAATCTGAGAAGCAACGCAGCAGAAAATACACAAATAAGCAAGTGATTTGACTGTGACACACCTTCAAAGAACATACAGTACACAAAGCTTTAAAGTGTTAGTCATGGACATGCAAGTGGAGAAATTTAATCAGATGCCATCAATCTCTATCCTGAAACTCACAGAGATCCTAATGATTTGCCCTGCTAACTTTCTTCCTTTCTTGTCAGGATATGAGCAGCAATGAAAAATTCCCATGCCCCTCTGCCAGCGAAATACAGTTCTTGCTTTAAAAAATAACAAAAAAAAAATAAAGAATCAGATAATAAATAACAGTACAACAGAGCAAGTCTTAGGTGTCACAGTCAAGTAAATTAAATTGGTGAATTCTGGTAACTACTTGTTGCAGAGTTTCCTTTGTCTCTTCATCTGAAACAGCTTCACACTTCACTGAGAGAGTATCACCTGGTGGAAGCCAAATTAGAGTCTCACTCAGCTCCACAGGCTCCGAGTCACAGACTCCAACTCCAGATAAGCAGGCACAGTTTTTTAGAAGTCAGAGACCAGCACTTTGGCAGCTCCAGGGTACTTAAGGACTTGAAGCACTTTTACAGATATAGATCCCCTATATATTGGCTAGAAAACATCCCCCAGAAAGACGAGCATATTGCTTTGCTCAGTGTTTGTGTAACAATTTAGTCTTTGTGCTTTTATTTGGTCATTATAACAAAACCCCTCAGCTACAGTAGGAGTTTCCAGAACAATTTACAGAAGTGGTCTGAAGAATTCAACTGATTATTTGGGTTAGTCTTGTCTACATAATTTGTACGATGAAAGCCTGAAGCTGTTTCAGAGGTTTGCTTAGAGTTCAGTAGTGAAAGTAATTCTACAAAGCATCAGAGTCTGGTAATCCTTTTGGCCAGGACAATTTTAATAACAGATTAGCTTTTATCTATTTATTACTACTACTCCAAACAGTAGCAGCAAAGGCGAATTTTTTTAATAAGCAGGTATACTTCAGTGTCTTGCCTTTTTACTTAGTGAACAAACGCTTTAGTACTTCAGCAATTCAAGGATTATTAGAAGCATCATCTACAAATTAAACCAAAATTTAAAAATTAAAAAGAGCAGTGAGAATCAGCAGGTTTATAGCAGTCTGATCTCCAAAATTAATGCCCCTTTCTGATACAGTCAAAAAGGTATTCAAGAGGAATAAAAGACAAACTGTAAAAGCCCAACAGTAGACATTAGTCCTTGCAAGAGATGAGCCTTCAGCAGTAGTTACTCATAGGCTGTTTTAGCCAAAGTAAATATTCTTTCATTTTTAAGACAGAATATAACTATTAGAATTAGCTGTTACGGGACTCCACCATTAGTATAGCATTGATGATATTCCACTTTTTAAAATGCTAGCTAGAAAAGGCATTGTAAAGAAGTGATAAAATCGAAACCACCATTTAGTTTTACAATTGCTTAAAAATATCTCTCAGAAACTGAAGTTTTCAGAACTTCCTCAGAAGATGTAGGATCCCCTTTACATACCGGTCCTCACATTCAGAAACTTCAAATTAAGTTAATTCCAACACAGTGAGAAGACAAACTTACATACCTGATTCACTTGTCAGAACATCATTCTCTGAAAACTTCAAGATTGCTAAAAAGGCAAGAGCAATAGGAATAGACTCTACTAGGCAGAACTTGAATTTAATGATGAACATACTTATGCACACATACATTACCACTGCAGAAGCACGGCTTACCATATAGCTTTAGAGCACAAGTCAACTAGACTATTTACGCCATACATTAAATGCTTTCATTTGCCTATGTAGTTCAAAGTCTGGGGACCACTGCTGTAGGCTGAAGACAAACTGAAAAACATTCAATCTCTTTTTGTGTAAATCAAGCAACATCTTTTCTGCTTATTTTCCTAATTGGCTTTTCAGTCTCTAAATCTTTACACCAGCAATTACAGGCTACTTCAGGGTAGAAGGCAGGTGTGAATTGTTAGGAGCAGAGGAAAGGACGGGCTAAACCTACCTGTTTGATCACTCTAGCAGCTTCTGCTTGCCTGCCAAGCCATGCACTGCAGACTCTACTTTTCTCGCTTTGAGATGATGTCCATAAACAGTCTACCCATTACAGTTTCATCAGTTTCTCATATGCTGGATCTGACTTTTATCATTTTTATCTTCAAATTTCTTCTAGAGATTTTAAGATAGCAGGGGTTTCACACACCAGAAAATATTCCTATTTTACATCTTTCCTCTCTTTCCTCACCAGGTGCTGTTGGATAACCTTACTGCCAGGGTTTAATCTGATGGGCACTGTTCACTTGTTCATGTATCTGTTGGTCTCAAGGTGAGGGATACTTAATTTAAACAATATAAATCAGGCAACAAAGAGATTGTGACTTCAGTGATTTGAGAAGGAAATACACCAAAACTCATTATTGCTACTCATCTTTTGGGGTTAGAAGAATACATACCCAAATACCTTATAAAAAGCCTGCCTCACAGACATTGTTCTGTCTTGTCACGAAGGCTGACAACAGCTTGTTAACATTAATTGAGCAGAACCTGAAAGAATGCTGCAGAGCTGCTAAGTGTTAGAACAGGCAACTGAAGAACTCCATTCACAGCAGTGAGTAGCACCACACTCTGACCTCTCAGGAGAAAACTGCAGGGTCAAATCACTGCCTACACTTAGTACAAAGGAAAGGTGAGGGAAGATTTGGTCTTCCAAAGATAAAATTCCCTAAGAATAAATTGATATCCTTTAGAATGTATAGTCTCAAAAATTGTTTTAATAGTGGCCTCCTTCAGAACAGGGTCCTTGCTTAATTCTAAGCATTCCAAATGGGCAGCTGCACTGAAGTTTGCCAGAGGCCAAGGTCTGCATACTTAATGGAAATGTTAGTTCTCTTTTCAGACCGAGCCCAACAGTTAAATTTCTATGCAAATTCTCATATTTGTTTCCCTTGAAATTGTATATATAAAGTACACCAATAGACACCAAAAGCAAGCAAGAGATCAAAGTCCAGTTTTTATCCCTTTACTGCTGCTTTCCTAGAAAGTCAGAAGAGAATCTTAAATTCTACACTGTAATCAAATAAGTTGAAAAGCATAAAGAAACATTTCTCCCTCTGCAGAGATCAATTCTAAACTAGCTTTGCCTTCTAAAACTTACAGGAACGGAAAATGTAAAGTTAGGATTAGAGTCAAGAATGTGTGGCGTGTTCCCTTGTTCCCAAAATGTTTTTCAGCTAGCTAGGTTTCATTCATGGCAATATAGTCTCCTTAGGGGAATCCAAGATCAAGAAACAGTCACAGGTACATTCTGCCTTTAAAAAACTGTTCCCCTGAACCCCTGCCTAACTACAGAAAGAAAGAACTAGTACCTTCAGAAGATTTTTCTATAGAAGAATGTGTATTAATACACAGAGAGAATATCCTAAGATTGTGATTACAATGACAGAATAGTGTCAGACCCCAGCAGATCATACAGGTACCTTCTACTGATCCCAGTTTATATCAGTTTACCCTTGCCCTTGCACATAGCCTTATTAACTCAGCACAGGACAGGCTCCAGTCAAAATTGTGTTCTTTCACACAAAGAACGATTGAGAATTTATAGGAGACTAGTTATACTGCTAAAAAGGAAGTTGATTATGATATAATATCAGAAGTAATTTTTGAAATTGTAAACAATGTTGCCTATCAACCAGCAAATTAATTTTAATATAGAAGCTGTGGTAAACTGTCTCCTTGCTTCTAAGCTCAAAACAATTGTTGGATTTTACACAAGTCTAACACATTTTTCCTCCTGCAAGCATACACAAGCAGTAACAAGAATCATCATGGGTCCACTGGAGGCAGCAGTTTAGTTATAGGACGAGTTTTAATAGCAGGCATGCAAGAAAGTGCTGTGAACTCTTCTGACTTACTTCCCTGGAGGAGCAACCCAAGAGCCACAGAAAGAGAAACTCCCACTCCTAGAAAACTGCTGCATGGTGCCGACTGCAGACCTCAAGCAACTCAGCTACACTTTACAGGGGTTTCCCTTTACTGGGCAGACATAGCTGGTGCTCACTTAACAACTGGAAATGCCCTGAACCACATTTACTAAGTGCTAGTATCCTAAGGAACATCTGGCTTTACAGACCTCAGACATCTCATGAAAGAAAAATATTCTTGACAAAATACCCTATGGTTTCAATGTTCTCACTTCATTCTATAAAGTAATATCTAAATTTACTTTCTGTAGCACAGCATTCCTGATTCAGCACAATTACATTCCACATACATAAATAGTAAACTCTCAATGCAAGCAGATTTTCCTGAGATTCTTCACTGATGCGCAGCTGATTAGGTCCACTGCATCAGAAATAGTTTTCCATGCATAATTATCACAGTGTAGTATGTTTCGTAAATCACGCCTCAAGTAGCAAGTATTTTCTGAAAAAGGAGGTTTGGACCTTGTACTGTGAAGACAACCTAATTTTGGCTAATTAGAAGTAGCACTATAAATTTGCTTTCTGCTTTACGACAGAAGTGTTTCTAGTAATTTGACAGCTAATAACAGAATCATGCACATACTTGAACACATTTGAGCTTTGCTCCAACTGCTGCCAAAAACATCACAGTTGAAAATGAAGCTGGCACATCTTAATCCAACGCATGTCAGCAGCAGCACAGAGGAAACGAATAGGTTTTACCACAGAATCATCCAGGTTGGAAAAGACCCTTGGGATCATCGTGTCCAACCATTAACCCTACTCACAAGTTCACCCCTAGACCATATCACGCAACACCACATCCAAGCGATGCTTAAACACATCCAGGGATGGCGACTCAACCACCTCCCTGGGCAGCCTGTTCCAATATCCCACAACTCTTTCCGTGAAGAACTTCTTCCTAGTGTCTAGTCTAAACCTACCTTGTTTAAGCTTGAAGCCTATACCAGCCTATGTATAGTTCAAATCATAATGAAGAAAACTCTCTTTGGATATCTGTTGAAGATCTGATCTGGACACCTAGGGGAGAACTAGGGGAGCACAACAGATAACTTCTTTCTTGTGAATCACAGTATTTTTCAAGTGTTCAGATTTTACACAGGTTTTAATAAAATGAGTGTGCAAAGTGGGAAGCATGCCCGGTAAGTGTACTAAGGCTTACGTTTAAGAGGAAAGGTAGAAATGGCCTGGACCTTAAAAACATATGCTACTGTTACGTAAGTTGCTCAGTCTCACGCAAAAATGAGAATCTCTTACTGATTTAATGTGCAATCCTAATTCCTTGATTATTTGTTGCTGTAATTTATGTACCATCTAATCAATATGCCCTTCACATCCCATCTTGGTACTGCAGAATCAGAGCAGATTAGTCAGCTTCAGAGATACATAATTTGAAACAAAATACACAGGTCCTTCAGGGATCACATACATATTCTAGGAACAACAACTGATTTTGGATGTCTGGTTACTCAGAGATAAGCATTTAAATTTCTCCTTGAAACTAAACTAAGCTTTGCATTAAATGAAAGCATCTCTAGCATTCAGCTACAATAATCATTTTATTGAAAGGAAAGAGCAGAGAAGTACTTGCAGAAAAATCAAACCAAAATGCCAAGTTCATCCAACAACAAGCTGGTCTAATCAACTGGTTGGTGAAACAAAGGGGCAACATGAAACACTGGACAGTTATCACCTAAGCAGAAGTTGAAGCTACTTTCTAAGCACTTCTCCATATGGTGAAAATGCATGTTTTTGGGACAAGCCTAAACTGTAGTACACAAAAATAGCTGCTGACTACAACAATGCCCAATAATTTCATTGACTTATTTGAATTGATGTGGTAGACACTAAAGTAGATGAGGTAATGCTTTCCCTGGCTTTGACCCAGATAATGTAAGATCTTATTAAAGGTGCTCCACTCAGTCCAATAAATTACTGACTGACAGACCAGGTTATCTAGAATATAGGTGACAAAGCTAGTAACAGATACATCATAGGAGCACAATTACTAGAAATAGCCAGAGAAGAATCTGGAAATCTTACTTCAGTGAGCAGGAAGTTACACACCTGTAGTATATATACCAAGGTGGTAATTGGGCAAGCAAAGGATAGTCAAGTACATCTTTTATTACTGCATCAACATAGACCGATCATCTAGCAGACTGCAGTAAGAAGAGGAAGAGTTTGCGCTTGAATTGGGATTCTACTGGGCTTCAAATTCTTCTTGCCCACAAAAGCAGATCAATATAAATCAGGCAACTGTCTAACATCAGATCATCATTCCCTGGTCTTTACTTCCACCCTGAAACAGAAGATAAAGCTTACCCTCATTCTAGCTTCTCTTATACTGGAAAGAAGTTAAGGAAAACAGAACAAACTTGTAAGCTCTGCCTTCTGCAAGAAAGAGTAAATACAGAGGAACTACCCAAACAGCTTTTTCTTCAGTATTTGAGAGATGTATGAACTCTGGCTACAACAGGATGACAGTCATCCTATGTCTTAAATATTATGCTTGCTAGAAGATACACTAAACTATTCCCTAGTTTACTCTCCAACAAAACTATAGCCCAGGCAACAGACATTTATAATGAAGTAAAGCTCTTAGCCGAGCCACTGACAAAGGGAAGCAGTACTATGAAAGTCCCCTGGATAACTACTCCTGTTCTTTCAGGAAATCCATGCAACATAGCTGCTTCTCTAAATGTTCCATGCTACAAAGGTGGTTTTGTCGACTCTACCATAGAGTAGGAGTCTTCTAACTTGGCAATACATGTGTCTTCATACTGGTTCGCACGTCCATGCTCTTGGGCCACCTCTTACCAGTTCCCTTCATTAGACCTCTTCCATTCTCGGTTATCCCATGTGGTCTACAGTCCACAATCCAATATTCATTTCACTAAGAGAAACATTCCACACAAGACTATCTTTTCTTCATTAATCAGATCTGTCTCCTAGGTCTTTACAGTGTTTCTCTTCATTTATCTACTTCAACTCCTGAAGATAGTTTACCAAAGCTTATACTCCATATTCAGGATGAGAATCTCCAAGATCTGAATACATTCACATTAAATCTTTCCACTCTAAGAGCATCATTAAGATTCAGTGAGGAACTTAATCGTAGGCAAATTCTACATTACACTGACTGCTTGGATTCCTTCACTTAAGAAGCAAAAATGCTCAAACCCAGCTCACTGTTTCCCTAAGTTCTTAAATTTTCTTTGAAAAATTGCATGCCGAGACACGCTCCCATCCCAGTAAGTTATCAGGTCACTTGGTTCACTTAGCAAAATTCTCTAGAGTTAGGCCTGCAGTCCTCCAGCTCACAAGGATCTTCTCAATCTCACTCAGTACATAGCTGTATGTAGTGACAGTAACCCTGGTGCTGAACTAAGTTGTTGTGATCAACAGCACGGCTGTCCCAGGTTCACTACATAGCCAACTAGCACATTCAGCGAGCAATAAGATGACAACACTTTGTCCTGTGGGACAGAAGGATATGCTGGCTGACATCGTATAACTCAAGCACTGCATCACGCCAGACCTAGCAGGAGGAAAACAAACAGCCTTCTTTCCTAAGTAGGAAGTATCAGATAATTAATCATGATTAAGATAAAAGACTAACAGCACAGCATTAATTTCTGCCCACAGTCAAGTTTTCCTGTCCTGAAAGTAATTATCATTGCTCTCCCGCAACAACGGAAATATTTAATTTATTTAAGATCAGTACCTTAGCACAATCAATAAGCTTTTTCCACAAGTGAAAGAGATAAATGTGACTCCAGGCCTACGGCCAAATCTACTATTCTTTTTAAATTTTTTGCATGTTACAACTCAGTTTTGCAGAGGAAAACAAAAAAAAGTTACCAGACTCTCTATCCCATGGAGCTGCACCACTTGACTAAGTATACAAGCATTCCTATCCATTATATGCACAAGGAAACAGTCCTGTAGCTTAGCACTCCAAAATTTTCTACAGAGGCACAGTTGCCTTGAAATACATTAGTCCAATAACTTCAAATCCTGGCTCTCTGTATCAAAAATAGACACCCATCAAGACCACTGTCAACTTGTGAAGTACAATGGCATCTCAATAAGCATCAGAGGAAAGGTTTTCCTTCAGCAGACCTAGTGACAGGTGCACTTTCAATTCCTCTGACTGAAGAGGAGGACAAGCAAGTACTAAAGTGGTTTGTACACTAGAGCACCATGTTTCTGCAAATCACGAGATGAATGAGATGCTGGAAACAGACAATATAACATCTCTAAATGCTAGGAAAACCAACTTCCACTGCAAGAGAAGGTAATTTTATAATTTCCAGTTAAGATTTTAATAAATCGAGGAGGAAGCAGGACACAAACTAGAGCATTAGTGTTTGGAATATGATTTCCCAAAGAAACTTGCAATTTTTTACTAACTTAGAAGCAGATACTACAGTATCCACCAAGGTTCGTACAAAAACATGTAGCAGTTGCTGAACAGTGACAAAAGGAGCTTGTTTCCACTATGCATTCACTTGTGTAACAGTGATACTACAAATAGCATCACACAAAATTCTTCCTGACAGAAAATTTGTTCGGCATTTAACTTATTCTCCTAGTTTTTTGTAAGAGCACAAGCTAGGGGCAGCCTATCCTGTAAGGCTGAGGACCTCAGGAATATCTGAGAAACCCATGTAAAGCCACAAGGCAGAGGATCACAGAACTATGAGCTGCTTCCTCAGTCTGAATGCCTTGAGTTTGATAGCCCACAATATACATACATTGACTTGAAGTTAATCCTGGAAGTCAGCATAACTGCTGAATGCAAATAAGATAATGTCCACTTAATACAGGGAAGACTCAAAGCATATTATCCTGGAAATGAGCTATCAGCAGATTCAAAATGCATTTTCTCTGAAATTAAGCTCTAAACAGCTTTAAGCAGTCAAAGCCTGATCAGAGTTGTTAAAAATTCCAGGTTATACTGGCTAAAATCTAGTTTCAATGCATTTGCCAAAATGGATGTTCTCAAACACAATAAAGGCTTGCTCATTTTCCATGTGCCTAGGTACAGCATCTGTAAAGACCAAATGGTTTCATCCCTCTTCGAAATTTTTACACAAGCAGTTTGGAAAAAAAAAAAAAACGTTTCTGCACAAACCAGTGTCTAGTAATCACTGAGTCAGCCTCCCAGTTAGTGCAAGGTAGAGAGCCCCCAAGTAAGTTAGCTGCAGACACTGCTCATTGGCCAAGAGATATAACACATGAAAATTTAAAATACCAGAATTACACTAAACTGTTCAAAATTATAACAGGAAGGTTTGAGTTTTTTTCTCTCTAAATTTACAAGAACATACTTTAAACAAAGACACAACAAGTATAGTTCAGGAGACACAGTGAATAACGGAGTTCCCACAAACCAACTAGTTGTTCATTCCTGCAAGTACAGACTCTGTTCTGGTACTGATCCAGAGAGGAAGAGACCAGGAAGGATTGACTTTGACAAGCATAAGCTATTCAACATATGCTGGCAGGAAATGTTTACATCAGTCAACCACAATCCTGCCAGGACTGCTAAACATCTTGTCAGCCTACACAGTGAATGTAGTTAACACAAGGTAAAACAGAATGCAGGAGAACAAATTTGAATAGATCACTGTAATTGGAACTCACAGTATTTTCAAAAGCAAGGCAACAAATGTTCAGACAGATCAAGTCCTCTAGCTGCCTACCCCTTAGTCTCTGTACCACCATGCTCACTCACAGAGAGTCAGTAATCTAGATATCAGCCACTAGACAAACCCTTCTGAGAACATTTGACTTAAAGTTTACTACCTTAAAAATACTCAGCCAGCTACATTAGCCTATTAGCCTTACCAAGCAGGACACAAGGCCTCAACATATATCTTGCCTAGTCTTCAGAGACAATTATGCTATGAAGATATTTCCATTGCCCAGCAGCAAATATGCTACATTAAGTGGAAGCACTATCCCCTCTCTGCCAAGGGCACTCTGCCTGAGAGGTGCAAATACATTCCCTTAACCACTTGATCGACTGCTTTATACACAAGACCCCTCTTCATATCCTCATTATACAAAAAAGTGATATTGCAAAAAATTCACCGCAGCACCAAGAACAAGACCCTGAAAAAAAACAGATTCCAGATGTACAGAGCTGCAGTCTTCCCAACAGAGCAGAAAATGAAAAGCTGACATGCCATTTTCCCAACAGAGCAGAAAATCAAAAGCTGACATGCCATTTCAGGATCAGGCCTCTGACATCATCAGCAAGGGACCTATGGCCTCTGCTCCACACAACCAAATGAACTGACTACAGGTGCTATCTTTAAATAGGAAGTACTTAAGGTTAATGACTGGCTGTAGCTGCTGACAGCATTTTTTAAAAAAAAAAAACAAACATGCATAATGCTCGATAAGCAGTGTTCAGAGGAAGACAAAAATAGCTCTGTATCAAAGAGGCTGGCTCTTTATTTGCCTCCAAGGGCAAATGAACATGCTGGCCTTGCATGTAAGCAAATCACTTTTTCTTCTAGAAGGATGTTTCATCAATTCCGCAGCAGATAAACATCTGCCAATATCAATATTCATTGCAAAACACCCATGTAACAAATCCTCCTTAACCAGAAGGTATAACAACTTACTTTTCAATTAAAGGTCTGTCTTTGAAATACTAATATATTTTTTTTTTGGTGACACTGGACAGATGTGACCACTTGCCAAGACTCCCAAAGACGCTCAAGACCATGAAATCCAGCTGATCTGTATTTGAAGCTATTTTTATGTGATAAGGTGATGTCACAGTGCAGTATCTCCTCAGGAGATGAGGAAAGGAAGCTATTAGAGCTCTGGCCAGCTGCACGACAGATCACCTGGTGAGTACAGCAAGCAGGTAAGCTCAGTCCTCTGGTCACTGTCTCTTAGAAAAGGACCAAATTCAAGATCTGAAGGTGTTTTGGGACTTAAGATAAACACTGGTGAGAATCTGACCAGAAAACACATTTCTGATCCAGAGCAGAACAAGGACAGAGTCAGCCTTTCGAGTCTCCAGGGAAACAGTTCATTATGTCAAAAATAGCAAGACATGAGACGCATTACAAATAAGTACAGATACTACTAGGCCAGTACAACCAGAAATGGATGAACTAATGGATTAAAAATAAAACACAAAAAACTACAACAAACAAACCACAAAACCCACATAGTGATAAGTCTGAGCCTCAAATACATTGCTTTTCTGTATCCAGGTGTCTTATCCAGACATTTACACTGAATTTAAACTTTCAACTGAAGCCTGATGTTACTGAGAATCAGATCCAGCCTTCAGCAGATGGCTTAAGACAACAGGCCACAAAGGGTTAGGTACAAAACTAGGCACTTTTTCTAAGAGTTATTAGTTACCAGGTTTGGGGATTCCGATAAATTGACAATTATAGTATGTCACTACATAAAGGCAGTAATTCTTAAAAGCTAATTTAAAAGTAATTTTCAAAAGCTAAACTTAGCTTTTAAAGAACACCCAAGATGACTCTAACACCTTTGAATTAATTCTGGTTATTTATTCAGCTTGCATAAAACATACCACTGTGAAAGGTGTGCTTTCTGCATTAGTGTTTCTCCAAAGCTCTTTGGGGGCTACCCTGGGAACTTTACAGCTGGTAAATGATAAGAACTGGGGTAACTATAGAGAAGTGCTCAAAAAAGCCCTCCCTAGAGTGCTCAGCCTTCTCACAGATGGAAGTAAATAGCCTGTGATATGACCAGCAAGACGTCCCAAGTAAAGGTGCTAGCAGAACCAAAGCTGAAAATCATAATAGTAAGAGGTAAAAGGAAAGAGGATCAGTTGAGGTCTGTGTTTATACAGCTTTTGATCATATAATCACGTAGTTCTCCCCACCCCAGCACCTACTCTGAATGCTAACATAACACTCTATAAAGCTTTGCATAGTAATTCTGCATCATATCTGATATCTTGCCTAAACCAACTTTGGAAAAAAAAAAAAGCAGCATACTTCAGACAATGGAAGGAAACAAAGTTTGGTTTTTTTTTCTGAAGTCAGACAGCATGTGGACAAGGGTAAATGCACACTCAGATCTTATTAATGTATATCAATGTCTGATGAGCAGGTGTCAAAAGGAAGGGGCCAGTCTCTTTTTGGTGGTGCTCAGTAACAGAGCAAGGAATAACAGATATAAACTAGAACACAGGAAGTTCCACCTCAACATGAGGAGAAACTTTTTCCCTGTGCGGGCGCCGGAGCCCTGGCACAGGCTGCCCAGAGCCGGTGTGGAGTCTCCTCCTCTGGAGACTTTCAAACCCTGCCTGGATGCATTCCTGTGTGGGCTGCCCTACGTGATCCTGCTCTGGCAGGGGAGCTGAACTAGATGGTCTCTCAAGGTGCCTTCCAATCCCTAATATTCTGTGATTCTATGATTTTCAAAGAGTTCCATCAAGATATCTCAAAGGCTGAGGTAGATGAAAGGCAACAGCCTTCAAGTATTCATAAGCAACTAAAAGATAAGCAAAGCAGGAAGGAAAGCAATTTATTATAAAAAAATTTTACTAGTGTGGTCCCAGATGTACCTGTGTTGCAACACATACTATTCAAAATATTCAGAAGTGATCTGAAAAATGCTGTGAGGAATGGAGAACAGTGAAGAATAAAGTGACATATTAATGTTTTCTGTTTAAATTCATATGGTAAATCTTATCTTGAGCCTTTCCAGTTCTCATTATTTCAAGATGGGTGTAACAGAACTAATCCAGTATAGGAAAAGCAACAAAGATTAAATATATATATAAACTTCTATGAGGCTAGATTATAGACTAGGAACAGGTAATCTGGAGACAAGAGGGTATGTGAATGTAACATTATGAATAGCTCAAAGCATAACTAGTTTTTCATCATTTTAGTGCATGCATTTTATTTTTCCTATTATCACAGAAGGTTCAAAAATTCAGAAAGCACGTTTTGACACTATAACTACACTGAAATGTGCTGCTGTAAAAGGTTATGAATATCAAAGGCTTAAATTATTATTTTTCTCCTTCTCCATGACTTTGCCTAAATACCATCTCTGCACATTCAGTCCTGACTTGCACATTAAATGATACTAGTCTTTTATACTGGTCCTAAACATCTTGGTCTGAATCACCAAACTACTCCTAGAACAATGTTGTCCTCTAGGTAACAACCATAAACTGGCTAGAGCTGGAAACATTCTAATTCCTACACTAAATCTAGCAAGCTTCCTCAGAGATCAGGATGAAGACACGAAAAGCTTCACCTTAAGGCTATGAATTTCCATAGGAAGGGGCTACAGATGACTGCCTGCAAAGTCACCTTAGTTCCGATCTTGGACAGCACACAAAATTTTCAAAGGCCCACCAGGCAGAACATAGGCCTACATCCATCACTTAATTTTTTCCCAATCTCTAGCAAGTACTTTAGGATCTAGCTGCAAATTAGTTGACAGATGGCTTGAGGGGGAGTTATGGATGGTTACTACAGAACAACATGTACTTATCCTCACAACAATTTAACCTGAAAATCCTCCAGGAATGCTACATGCTTCCAAGATGTACTTGCTTCTGCAAATAGTAAGCTAGGAACCAAAATTATTTTCACTACTCCACTCACGGAGCATGACAGAGAAGTATGATAAATGTAACAGGAGGAACAGTGCTCTTATCTCTTTCAGGTAAGGAGGATATGGTATCTGTACTTGGCCTAACAGAACACACAAAGGACTGATGCAGATGAACGTCTCTCAAGTGCTTTTTTCCAGAAGTGAGGCAGTGCTACTAGAAAAGTCTCTCCTTGTTCTCAAATCTAAAAGACAGAAGGAAACAGGTAATAAAGTCACACTCCTCTCAGGTCAGCAACAAGGTACTTGAATATCAACATCTACCTGTTGAGTGAGAAACATGAAAACAGTTACGATTTTTGAATTTTTGTACTAAAGTGGTTTGACACAGACCTAGAAATACTTCATACCACTTGGGGATCACTTCTCTTCTTGACTTTTACTGTTCAGTTTATGTCAGTATTTCTTCTTTCTTCAGCAACAAATCCTCTTGCAGTGTAGACTTTGGTAAAGCACTGACAGTTCAACATGCTTTTCAGCACAAAGCATGTTGAGAAGGCTTTCCAAATTTGACTTGCTACCTCCAAAACACTGCCAGCCACCCTTTAAGACAGCCCTACTAATAAACCTGAATTCTGTTAATAAATGGAATTTCTGTAGTGGGTAAGATGTCATTGCTATAGAATTTGTCTTCCTTCTCACTGCCTATTTCCAAGCTGCTTTTCTGCAAACTCTATTTTTTATATATATACACACACTGCAGTCATACAAGAAACTTTGAACAAGCTCCTTGGGGTATGGTGAAGAACTCTGGGATGGCTCCTTTGCTTTGTCTCATTTCCAGGTTCCTTCCTGTTACAATAAGTGCTATACAGTCAGAGAAAGCTGTTTACAGATCTTGTTGCCAAATTACAGCAGCATTGCACCACAACACAGGAGGATATCCTTAGGATTACAAGCAGGCTGGCCCTCATTGTTAAGCATAACTATGTCAAATCTCCTTTCTTAACGTAAGTGTTTTCATTGACCAGACTTTGTGAATTGAAAAGTTGTCACAGTAATCATTGTTTGTTGCTCAAACACGGCAATACAGTGAAGAGCTATAATATAAATAAGCATATTTGGGAATATAAAGAGTTTATACTTCTGAAGTCATGGAAGCCTATCCACCTCCAGTGTAGTCATACTTTAAATACCTGTAACAGTTGCAATGATCTCTGCTTCCCAAGTACTTGTCAAACCAAGAGAGCTGACTCTAGTACAAAAATCCCAAGACATTCAAGACATTAATAACAGTACAAAATAGTGTAAGTTTTAAGTTTTGACTTAAGATGCACCATGTGCTGTCAGTGCTACAGTACAGCTAGCTTAGCTCAGACACCACAAGCAGAGTATCCTATTCAAACTTATCTAAGACCATATCTTTTCCTCCAGTGCATAAGCAGCTGATAAGGCACAGGGAAATGGAGTTCACTGTAAAGGTGCTACTCCAAAGCATATATTTAACATCAGGAAAAAGATGAACTGACAGGCTTTGCCAGGCTCGGAAAAGCGTGGTTAACACTCCCCTATCCTATTTTCTTCACCCTGTGCACCCTTTCCTTCCCACTTTTTCATATCCATAGGAAAGGCTGAAGGAATTTTAACATTAAGGCTCTGATTTTTAGCCTGGGTTTTCCTGGATTAAAAATAAAAAATAAAAATGGTGGCACATGAGAAAGTAGAAGTGGTGAGGCTGAATATGTATCTCTCTCAGGAAAAGTCAAGAGCTGGTAACAAAACTATCAACTCAATTCAAGGCATCATATTTTCCTTTAATTCAGACACCAGTTTCCACTTGCTACAGTTCAACATTTATGACTCTTCTACATTATTCCTTCCTCTATCAGCTTGGCCAAATTTTAGCCCTGTAGCTAACACGTTTTTCAATACGAAGCCTGGAAACAGCAAAAGTTCATAGAGGTATTTCACTCACTTTTCAGGGATACCATTAGCCTGAGTTCTAACAGTCTTTATTAAAAATGGTCTTGCCACAGGTCAACTCTTATCAATTATTTCTGAGTATTTGTAATGTCCCATAATCCTTTACTTTCATTCCCCCAGAATAAGAAATTCCACCTTCCTCAGAGAATCTTACAGGTTTAATATTGCCAAGTTGACTGGGCACTGCCTGGTAGAGATCCATCACCTGATGCTATGAAATACTAATCTAAATCACAACAGCAGCCACTCATGCTGCAGGTAACTACAAAATTTCCACTTAATGCATGTTAATTGGATTATTATTTTAAAGACATGCTCACTGCCCCCACATTAATAACAAATGAGTTCTCTAATTATTTTTAGAGTAACTCCCATACAAACTAATGATTAGGTGATTAAGACTGTGCAGCTGAATTGCCATTAATTCTCACATTCGAGTGAATTGGCTAATAAAGTAACATTATAAAAGGAAATTTCCTTATGCCTTACTGAAATCCTTCACTCGTACCAAAAGCACAGAACAAATGTCATAAGCATTTTTTCCTGTTATTAAATGTTAAGCTGAAGTTATTCCTTATAATCTGGAAAAAAAGGACTATGAAAAACTGCATTTTTAAGTTTTCTGTATTTGTAGGCAGTGCTAAAGTGTAATTTTTTTAATTTGTACGGCACAGTATAACATAGACAGTCAGAGACCTAGAATCAACAGAATAACTCGAAATTTTAGAAACTCTTCTACATTCAGCAGCACCAAGTAACAGATGTCATGGGATAGCCACTGTGAGATTTTACAGATGTCTAGAACTTCTAGGTCAACATAAATTACACTTTTTAAAGGGGTATAGCCTAATCACCATTTGCAGTATGGTATTGTACATTTATCAGTAAAGGATCAAGTTTCTAAAGTTGCACAAATACATTATAATAAGGGCAGGAAACCTCTTCCTTGCTAAGTGGCACATATTTCCTAGGTGCTGACATATTTGGCACTCATTTACGCATTCTGTAGTCACTCAATTCAAAAATCAAAACACAATTTACAGCTTCACTTCTTATAGCTCACAGCCATACCCCCAGCCCTCAGATCTGCTTCAGATTTAGCGTTCTTGTCCACATAATCAGAGAAATCTCAGATGTAACACACTAATAGAAACAGGAGACCCTTCTCTCCAGCATCTCCACCTTTAACCCATTTCTTTCTAATCTCAGTTTTAGATCATGATTTGTGTACTCTGAACATATTTGCTAACATTAAAGGTAATAAGGTGTGCTCAGTAAATTTTTACATTACAAAAATTAGAACTTGTCAGAAATACGTAGTTGCACTGCAGAAACTAATATTCATTAATTTTCCAGGCAGAATACTCATGAAATAGAACATATAAAAGATGCATAGCTCTGGATATTATTACTACACACCTTGGTGAGAAGGGAGTAAAGATCTCCCTATCATTAATTTAAATGATTGCTGACAGTAGCAAAACTACATCATTTGATATTAATACTCTTAACATGGATATTAAAATCACCCAACTGATGTAGCTGAAAACATTCAATAGCTCCTTTAAGGAAGGATAGCAGTGGTCAATATTTTCTACTCCTTTTTGAAAAGGTACATTTACATGTAGATTACCTGATGCAATTTAAGTTTAGCACACTATCATATGCATTTGTAACTATAGTCATATGTACAAATCAGTGAACTATATGCATGGTTGTCTGGATCTAGCATGCCCAGCAGTTTGCAAGACTAAGAATTAAATGTGTAGACTTATCTTCCCAACTAGTCACCACAGCAGTAGAATAATAAACATGTTTTATAGACACCAACTGAGTACAAAGATAAAAACAACATACAACATTAAATAGAAAAATAAGTGTTCTTATTTAAAGGACACACCAGAATACATTAAAATCACATGTTCAAAATGCACTTCAGAAGACTGTCCAAGCTACCTGAAACCCTCAGGAAGTTCAGATTAGTGCTAAAGAAAAACATCCTCACTACTGGTTTGATTGCAATTCCTAATTTAATATTTTATTTTTTCCCTTTGGCCTTCCCACCTTTCTAGAGGATACCAGCTGAAACACACTGGAAGTTCCATATCCTTTTAGCCACACAGCTACCGCAGCATCTCCTGGTATTCTTCATGATGGGCAAGATAGTTTCAAAAACTGGTCTGATCATAACCCAGGCACTCAAATCTGCAAAAAAAGTCATAGCAATAGCAGATCTTAATCATTGTAACTTCCTTTCTCCAACTGGATGGAAGCAACAGTCACTCCTACATAAAGTGTTTCACATTGCTGGGTATAAAACACTTTATTGCTTCACAATGCACTACAGTGGAAAAGCTAAAGAGCATCAGGTATTATAGTGCTTCAACCACAGCTCCTTGTTATGCTGCCTGCAAGAGAAGCTCCACTTACAGTAAGTATGAACTATTAAGTTCCTGCCCATCGTCTACACCAAAGAATGTTGCAAATTGCACCAGCACAAGGCAAACCACACCACTGACCCCAGGTGGACCCAGCTATGGCCACAGAACAAGGCTGCTCACCACCCAGGCTCTGCTTGCTCTCTTACAGGGCTTTCAGGAATAGCTCAGCAGGGACACCAATAAAGCTGATAATCCTTTACCACGTAAGCCACTCTGCCACATTGTAAGAAATACGCATATTTTAACAACAGATTGGCTTTTTCAGCTTCACAGCTGTAGCGGGTGTGAGGACACAGGGCCCCTCAGGAAGCAGCAG
>NW_009709631.1:0-14289 GCF_000703405.1 Apaloderma vittatum
CCCCTGACATTCTGTCATTCTGTGATTCTATTATCTTGTGCCGCTATAGCAGCTGCTCGCTCTTACTCTTGATGTGTGAAAACTATATGTGATCCTGGCATTCCTCTTACAAAAACGTCATAAATAATTCCTTGGGTGGAAAGCCGGAGTGACACCACAATTCAGTGGATCTGAAATGGGCAGAAGAAAAAAATGCTTTGAGTAAACTGGAGCAGCAGCTCCCTGCTTGTGTTTTCCTCCAAGAGGAGCCATGGGTTGTGATTCTTTGTCTGCTTGATTCTTTGTCCTTTTGTGTAGGACAGCACCTTCAAGTCCTGTGAGTGAAGCCCTGTTCTGAGTGAATCCCCATCTTCTGTTTCCAGAAATGCTGTCTTCCAGGCAGATTGTCTGAAGTGGCCAGTGGCAGCCACTTTGGGACAGAATATAGGAAGGAGGCCATATCCGAATTTGTGTTGTTGCAGAGTGGGGACAGTGTTAGGGTAGGATCTGTCTGGTGTCCTGGTGAAATGGGAGTCTGCACTGATTTCCTGGAGTTTTGAGCTGGATCTTCAGAGGGGGTCAGTTAAAAATCTTTGTGCTAGTGCCTGAACTCTGCCGTATATTTTCTTCCCTAGGCAAATTCAGAATACACACACGGGGCTGGATTTGTCTGTGCCGGAATACCAGGAGATACGTGGGAAGATGATGTCTGGCCATGTAGAGTATCACATTGTCGTCGTCACTCGACTGGCTGCCTTCAAATCAGCAAAGCACAAGCCTGAAGATGTAGTTCAATTCATGGTAAATGTTTAATCAGTGCTGTCTTAGTGATCACTTTTTTAATCAGCTTTGATTATTTTGGACCTGATGTAGCACATACTTTGTCACCGTGGCCTCCCTGGGTCAAGGTCCTTGGTAGGACAACACAGTCTTTACCGTTTCTGCAATAGAAGTATTATACATATATTAATTGAACTTTTTATTCCAGGAGCTCAAAGCAACAATAACAGTTTGGTGTTACTTTTAAGGCATTTTGCATTGCGGATCAACAAATAGAAACCAATTAAGCTTTTTGTAAGTCCTGCTACAGAATTAGTTTCTCTGATACACATATCAGTGCTGAGACTTGATACATAAACATGAAATAAATATATAGGAGTTTTCTTGAACAGAGAGAGAATCGTGGAGGGCAATAATAGGAACTAACCTTGCAGTAGGATAGCCTTGGCCTTTGAACCTTGACGTGTTTTCTAATACTCTAAGAGAGTTTTACAAGGAAGTGTCCTTACAAAACATAATTGAATTGGTTTGTCTTTTGCATGATACCTGACGAGTAAAGGTTTGAAAATACAGCACATGGAATTAATTTCACCTGTTTTATAGCACGTGCATGCCCACTTGAGCACCTCTCACTATCGAGTTGGTGGAAAAAGGTGCATTTAGGGTATCATAGAATCATAGAATATATTTCATTTTGTCTGTTTTAGCTTATCCACTGCTGAGCTACTCCCAAGAGGTGCATTTCTCTGTCCATTGACTATAAAGGGGCTTTAAGGGGCTGCACCCTCTTGCATGCTGTGAACATCCACTTTTTTCAGACGTTGTCTGAAACGTTGGAGTGATATGAGTGTGTGGTTACGTGGTAGACCATTAGCTGTGGCATAACTCACACTTAATACATGATAGCTGCTAAATGGATATTTGCACAGTCTGATTTGCAGATAAAGCCCCATCTGTCAGTGTTATGAGGACGTGTACAGTGAGGAGATCTCATACATTCATTGCACTCTTTATGCTATATATAACTTTATGGTAAAAGCAGCAATGCTGGCATGAGAGTCTGTTCTGTTCTCCCTTCTTGTCCCTGACTGCTTGTTCTCACTCCTGCAGTGTTTTCTTCTGTGTGCCTGTGTTACGTGGCTATTCTGCAACATCAGCTGAGGAACTGCTCCTGGCTGAAAATGCCTATTTGGGGGTTTGTTATTTAGTACAAATTTACGCCTGTTTCTTGAGCCTGAGTTGCACAGCCCCATTAAAGTCAGGTTTAGAACAGGGGAGTGGCCAGACCTGGGCAGATAAGGGAATGTTTGTATTTTTTCTGCAATAGTGCCTTCTTATGTTGTGCAATATTTCCATGCAGCTCTCTGCAAGAAAGAACCCAAATAAACCTGAAGTGTTGGACTGGACTAGTGTCACCTAACATTTTCTATCGCTTAGAAAAAAGTAGATAAAATCAGCTTGTCTATAAAGAAGAGAAACAGACTTTCTACTGTGCCCCCTCCCTGCTTGCTGACGTTGTGTTTTACCATGTTCATGCTCTCTAGGAGGAATTTCAGCGCTTGTTGCTCTTCTCAAGTGAAATGAACCTTTCTGATTTCTTCCCTGGTCAAACCTCCTGACTTTTTATTCCTCATGAAGAGGAAAACTGGTAGTCTGATGCATCTCATCAGATACATTTATTTTTCAGCTGACTAAGTCTGATATGTTACATAGTTTGGTGTGTGAGAGTCATTTAAAACCATGAGCTGGGAGTTTGGAGGATGAATGTTCTGCGTCGATTCATGAGTCTTCCCTCTATGTGTTACTGAAAGGAACAGAGGGATTCAGCTGTACCAACTTACCTCTTGGGAAGTTAGATATCTTAATCGGAGGCTGTCCCTGCTTTTATGATCAAGGGGGAATGAGGTGGCTCAGCCTCTGGAAATGCCTCTCATAAAGGGAAAATATCCTACATTTTAAACAGCTGGGGCAGGGGGTTTCAACTCCAGGCTCAACTGAGTTGCACAGACCTCTCTTTCTGTACCATGGGAAGTGCCCTGGGATTTCCCACCTGGCCTTCAGAAGGTTGTGGATCTCCCGTGGGTCCTGTGTGATATTTAACTGCCCCACACAAGCCCCTTTGGATGCCCCAAAGCGTCTCAGGTGGCAGGAGATGCCTGTCCTCAGCCAGAATAATCTGCTCTTTGTGATGTCTGTGTCTGCTGCGGATTTCTAAGCTCCCATCCCAGTCCAAACCTTGTGGCTGCCAGGTGAGGTGAGTTGCACCTGTAGTGTCTGTGTCATGCCCTGTTCTGCTGGGTGTTTTACCAGCACAAACAAGAACCACGACCCTTCCCCAGAGAATTTGCAGGGGAAGCGTAAGAGGAGCAGGTGACTGGGGAACAGCAGAGGAGAAAGGTTACATTGGCAGCAGATCCAGTGCCTCAAATTTATATCACAAGATGGAGTGAGTTGAGACGGCTGAAGGAGGGAAAAGAAGCAGCTGTGCGCCTGTTCTGCCTTCCCCAGCATGGGAGAGGGAACGTTTGTTTCGCTGTCGTTGACATTAAAAAATTTGAGAGACTGGAGGAAGAAGCCAGTGTCGCAATGCTGAGATGGCAGGTAGGTTAGAGAAGATGGGTGGGCATGGTAGGATTTTCATTGGCTCTGGACTTGTTAATCCAATTTTGACTACATCAGGAGCCAGATTTGTGTTTTGAGATCCTTCATCTTCCACCTACTTCCCCTCTTTCTCTCCCTGAAGTACCAGCTTAATTGCTCTTCCCTCTCTAGCTGCTTTTCCAGCTGAAGTGACTGCCCTCTGCACTCTCGTGCCCTAGGTGGCAGCAATGAAACTGCTTTTCTGTGCGTAACAATGTGAGCGACTGCAGGCAGGGAAAATGACTGAGTTTATTGCTCAAATAGTTTCTCTGTACCCCTTGGCCTATGACCAAAACCAGAAGAACATCAAAAAGAGATTTCAGATCTTACCTGAGGAGTTACTTTTCTGGGACTATGCAAAATCAGTATCAGCATTTCTGGGTGAAACAGTTGTGAAGCATTAAAAGAAGGATTTTGCTTCAGTGATGACTTTTGGATCTAAATTCTTAGAAACCGGGAAGATTATTTTTTTAAGAAAATGCCATTTGGAAAATGGGACAAATGGGTTGTAGAACTGCTTGACCTTGGGGTTATATTTGGTAATTGAAGGACAAGTCAGCTGCATTTCTTTCAAAGGTCAGAATACTCTTGCCCTATTGAAAGAGTGAAATTGGTTTTATCTTTAGTACTGCATCAAAGGTACTGCTGCAAAGGTGATATTTAATTATTCCTTGTAGTTTTGCCATTTTCTGTGAGAAGAAGAAAAGGTTATTTTTCTTAAATGCATTTCTTCTGACCACACCTTACCTTTTTGAGCAATTCTCTTCTCTCTTCCCAGACTTAGTAAAAATTCATCCGGCCTATAGTGCCTTCTCTTTTTATCTGCACCCACTTTAACTACTTTTACAAGTTGCATTTGCTAGTCAAGTTCTTTCTTTTCCAAAGTTGAACAAATAACTACTAAGGTTTGACAGGCGCAACACATTTTTGGGAGGAATTTACTATTGAACTGTCTTCCTCTTGTAAACTGAGGGAGTATAAGTGCAGGTGTGTGTATTTATTTATATTTTCAATATTGCTTGTCTGTATATGTTGGCCTTCTTTCTGTGGGCCTCAAAATCTGTGTGTTGGGGTTGACCGTACAGGTGTGCTGTGAAGATAAATTCCCTCATGTTGTAACCTTGGGGGGGGGAATAAAAATCCCTGCTCAGTGCAGCAGTAGCTTCAGAAGCCGTTAAGAATTCACATTGATGAAAAAGAAATAGAGTGCTTGCTCTTCTGCTGGGCAAAGCAGATGGGGAGAGCAGCATGTGGTCGTGTAATTAAAATCTACCGTAATGCACACCCGTGAGGTCACCAAGCAACAGGAATTCAGGTCTGGCTTCACTTGAGAGCGTGCGAGAGAAAGCTTGGCTGTGCTATCTGCGAGAGAGGGTGCTTTTCATTCCTGCATCCAAAGCTAGTGCTTATTTTAAAGGGCAATGCTGCTGTATCCCCCTATTTTCAGACAGCATTAAGAAGGGGGCTTTGTAAAAAGAAAAGTCGCAGTAGCCATACGTTTGTCACAAAATACTGCACAAATGAGAACGCTCCACGCTGGCGTGCGTTGGCTGGCCAGAGGGCTGGAGCGGGCTCTGAGACCTCCAGTTCGCTGAAATCCTTGCAGTAGATAAAAAGCGTATGAAGACTGGTTTGACGTCAGAAATGGGGCATTAAAAGGAGCATTAAAGGAAGCATTAAATTCCATTAATACTGAGTGGGATCACATTCTCCTGTGCACGTCTGAAAGTCCCAGGCTCGTATCCTACAGCCATTCTGGGGTGTGTGCCTTCATGCACGAGGTTCTCAGGAAGAAGGGGGCAAGACACATGCATGAGATTGGAGGGATTAGCAGCAAACTTCAGGCTTTCGCTTTGAACTTCCTGGTGGTTTTTCTTAACCTTCTAGCTATATTTGATCATATTCAACTTACTTATTCCTGGTGCAAAAAATAACCCATCCCTGTTTGTCTTTAAGCTCTGTGTTGGATGTTAATTGTTACAGGCAAATAGGATCTTGACCTGGCAAATATGCACATGCTTTGCTGTATTTGCATGATTAACTCTCTTGAAGTGAAATAGACTGAGCCTTTGATATTATGACTTGAGAGAACTCCTTGAAGTGCGTGCTCTCAGGCTGACTTACAGGTGGTGGGGGTTTAGCCTCTACATTACTCACAGAGTTCAATTAGAGGCACGGAAGGGGAGAGGATAATCGCAGAATCAAGACCTAGAGGAGTTGCAGGCTGCAGAAGGAAAAATATTTGAATATTAATCGAATGGTGCTTTGTTTACTTAATAGGATTGATGAAATAGGGTTTAGAGCAGCATTTATTTTTTTATCCTCACATTTTGGGCCATAGGACTGTTTTCAACGGATTATGAGTGCTAATGAGGAAATGCAAGACTTAATTTTTTTACATGCTGATGTGCCTTTCTCCTGGAAAATTGTCAGAGGGCGTCAAATTGAAAGGGTCCAGAACTGTCACGGCAGAGCAGTGCTTCCTGGTGGGAAAGGTGTGAGAACGTTCTGTGTGACGTGTGGGGCTTGACCTGAGAAACACACTCGGTGAGACCTGGCGGGTGCTTTGCGAGGCCCCTGCGTTGCCTCTGTGCTGTGGCACCCATAGCCGGGTCCTGGACCTGTTGGGGGAGTCCAGAGGAGGGTCATGAAAATGATCAGAGGAAGGAAAGGCTGAGAGAGTTGGGGTTGTTTAGCCTGGAGAAGAGAAGTCTCTGTGGAGACCTCAAGACCGGTACTTAAAGGGGGCCTGAAAGAGAGACAGTGAGAGAGTTTTTACCAGGGCCTTTGGTGGCAGGGCAAGGGTTTTAAACTGAAAGAAGGTAAATTTAGATTGGACATAAGGAATAAAATTTTTACAGTAAGGGTAGTGGGACTCTTGAACAGGGTGCCCAGAGAAATAGTGGATGCTCCCTCACTGGAAGTGTTCAAGGAAGCTTTGAGCAACCTGGTCTGGTGGAAGGTGTCCCTGCTCACGGCAGGGGGGTTGGATCCTTAAAGATCCCCTCCAACCAAAACCATTCCGTGATTCTAAATGCATCAGTCTGAGGTTGTGGGATTCAGCCAGTCTCTCTGCTGTATTTCCAGCTCCAAACCCAAGGCAGAGATGGCAGTAGCGTTGAGCGGAGATGTTTACGAGCCAGCAGCAGCCGGAGCTTGAGGCGATGGGACAAGCGGCGAAGAGCCCCGCAGGCAGGGACCAGCACTGGGCTCGGCTAAGGGGGGAATGTTTTAAGCTGGAGGTTTGTCATCTTGCTTGTGCGGTGGGTTCTCCCGGCAGAGGGCATCCCTGCATTGCTGGAGATGAGCTTGTGGTGCTGCAGGATTTGGGGAGCACGTTATCGTGCTGGGGGTGCAGCGTCCTCCCTCTCGCTGTGCCGCCTCCCGTGTTCTGGTTGGTGGTGGTGTTCAAAGCCCCCCGCGGATTCACAAAGGCTCAATTAGCTGTAGGATGTGAGGGTGTGCATTTGCTTGAGGTTCAGTGGCGCGATTAGGCATAAATTGAGATTTATGAATAATTTGCAGAGTTTGATAGAGGAGGACTGAAAATTAAGTGAGGAAAGAAACAAGTTTGTATGTCGCAGTTCAGTGTTACTTTTTGAGTAATTTAAAGCTGTTTTGGCATAGTCTTGTTGATTGGCTGCTGTCCTGTAATGCTTTCAGACATGAATTTGTTATTTATTATTGAAATTAATTAGAAGCTAAACGTTTTTCACAAATGAGACTTGATTATTATTTTTATCTGGGTGGAGGATAATATTGCTTCTTTTGAAAGCATCCCACAGTGCCCCTACCTCTGTGCTTATACAGTATTTTTGGGAAGGGCTCTGGTATCACACCCTCTTCAGAGTGCAAACTAGAAATGTACAGCAACTCAGAAATCCCAGAATTGCTTTCCTTTCTCTTTTTCGAGTATCTTTCAAAGGGAGGGTTGTCTTGTTCTGAGAACATCTTTTTACGGCCATCACTTGAGTGCACAGTTGCTGAATTGTTTGTTAGACCCTACACAGTGTTGCTCACGCTTACCTGTGTTGCTTACAGGAGACAAGCCTAAAAATCTTGGTTTTCATTCCCTTGTTGACTCAGGTTTGGTTTTGTGCTTCAGAACTTTCTTAGAGAGCTGCTTGTCTTCCGTGACCACACCCGTAGTGAACATTGCACAGCTGAAATGCAAATATTTTTCAAAGCAGCTGGCTTAGTTGATAATTACTGCAAAAGCCAGGGAAGTGTGAAAGCTGAGGTGGTTATTGCTCTTCATGCCTACGTCTGATTTAGTGAACTAGTCGAGGTGTGGCTGTTAAGGTCAGGACATGTTCCCTGGCCTAGAGGGCAGTTAGCACAGGCTGGCAGCCTGAGACTTTCTTAGTAGCTGCAATTGGCATCGGTGCCCAAACGGGGTACAGCGTGGTCTCGGCACCAGGCTAAATCTTGGGCTGAAAAATTACCTGGGGGAGTGCTGGCTGCTCAGAGTCAGAACTGTGCCAGACATCCTCAGGTTCCAGTAGACACTATAAGGTTCCTAATAGACACTTTAAGGTTCCAGTGCCTGCATATGCCTGATACTGTTTAGTTTGTTGGTATAGATGCAGTTGATGGATTTGGGGTTAATCTGTAACTTGTTTCCCTTCTACTTGCATGATTTTTCTGGGGTTGACTTTCTTTTGTCACTGTGTTGGTGGAAGAGCTCTGCCATCTTCCATCCCAAGATGTGGTGCTTGAGTCTCTGCGTCTTTTTATGTTTTTGTATTCACTAGGATTCGCTTCACTGGAGTTCACTAATGTATGTTACAGGAGGATCAGAGCTGGACCCTAGCAGATGACCTGTGCTACACACACCTCACTGGCACTAGTTGTTTGGATTGGGCTTTTTTTCAGTCTAACTCTGTATTCATTGAAACACATTCATAGATTATGGAACCATAGAGGGCCATGATGAATGTATTTTCTGGATAACACCACAGCTGCAGAGCAGGACAGTCACTCTCCATTGGACGTGTAACATCACTTAGAGATATTTTTTTGGTTCGTTTGGGGCCTTTGTGTGTTGATTTTTTTAAGATACTGAATTCAAAACTTAACATGGCATAGAGGCCACACCACTTCTAACCAGCTTTCCAATGGTTATTGCTTTCCTTGTAATATCTTGGGCCTCATTTCTCCTCAGGCTTCCTGTCTTTGTCTGCAGAAGGACTGACTATTCACTGTTGGCATCTTCTCCCTGTATGAGAACATGTAGGCCGTGGCCAAGTTGTTATTTTCTCAGAGATGAACTGAATAGTCAGGATTCATTTGAAGTCTTTGCCCTTCAGTTTCTGTATTAGGTGCTCTGCAGCAAATGTGTCAGGTTTTCAGGCTTGAGAGCCAGAAGGGCACTGAAGCCCACCAGGATTTGAGAAATAGGTCTTCTGGCTCAATGGTGAAAAGAGTCAGGCTGCTCTCTCCATCACATACCTCCCTGGCTGGGCTTCTCTTCCTTCCTGTCTAGGAGGGCCAGGCATCGTAGAGCTCGTTTTTAGCAGTCAAGGCTTTTTGCCTCTCTGTAGCAGTGACCATCCCAATATTTAATTAGATTATGAGTCACACAAATGGATGGTGGATACCTGGCAATGAACTTCAGCTCCATTAGGCAGCAAATTTCATTAACAGAAGACCAGCAACAGTGCTCGGGGATTCAACGTGTAGGTAACAGGCTTTTACTAAGCTGTAGATCCTTGGTAATATATGTTTTTCCCCTTTGGTTTCTGGGGTTGATGTTTCACAGCACTTGAACTGCTGCTTTGCTGCTCAGCACTCCCCTGTAAAGAAACTTACCCAGGTGACACGTTTCGTTGCAGGTTTCCAAGAAGTACAGCGAGATAGAGGAGCTCTACCAGAAACTAGTGGCACGATATCCACAGGCTTCTCTTCCACTCTTGCCTAGAAAAGTTCTCTTTGTGGGGGAATCTGACATCTTTGAACGAAGAGCTATGTTCAATGATATCATGAAGTTCATCTCCAAAGATGAAGATCTAGCGACGAGTCCTGAGCTACTGGAGTTTTTAGGTAACTAAAAGATGTGTCTCCTCTTCCATGAGTGTGCTTGATAAAAGTGACTCAGGCAGTCAAAAACTAGAGAATGCCAGAATAAAGACTGTCACTGGAAATACCCTCTTGTGCATCTAGAGTGCTGCATAGTCATGTTTAGGAGCGTTTTCCCTTCCTCTCAGTGGATTCCTCTCATGCGCATTCAGAAGTGTTGATAGCACAGTGCTTGCTTTGAAGGTACCTGTCCCAGCATCACTGACTTCCCTTAGGCATATACGTAAGCTTTGATTCAGAACACGTAAGTTTAGAAACCTAATAATCATATATTGCCAGTGGAGAGATGAACCCTAAAGGGACGGTGCAGAGTCACCCTTAGTGATCAGCTGTTCCACGTTTTGTCTACTTTTTATTCCTAATACAATTGCTGGGCCTTGCTGAAAAAGGTCCTAAAGCAAATTATTCCTTGAGAATGATTTGAATAAAACCAAGATTCCCTGTTAATTAAACCCATTCTCTGACCTCTTTTTTTGTGGTTTGTTTTTTGTGTTTTTTTAACTTTCCTTAGCCTATGTCCAGCTCCTGTAACCTCTCCCAGTGATTCATATAGTTCCTTTCATATGTTCCCTGGGCATAGCAGGGAGTGAGTGAATGAACGGAACAGATGGACTCTCTGCTCTTAATTCAGCTGAGAGCTGCTGAGCAGGGAATACTCCAGCCTGGTGCTGTGTAGAATTCTCAGTGTAACATTAGTTTTAAGGAGGTGAAGTTGCAAGGTGCTAGCAAGTCATGTGTGAACTGCTGATTTTGCAAAAGTGTCAGCTACGGCCAGATTAGAAGTTCTGTGAGACTGGCAGCTTTTTTAAGTCAAAGGGGGCAAACCTACATAATATTTGGTAAAATCCTTTTGCTAATGAAGTTTTGAAATGTTTTTGGTGTTTTCCCCTGGGAGTTTTCTCTTAAAAGCAGACCCCTTGCACAGAGAATTCAGAGTTCATGTTGACTGATCTTTGCATGCTCATTAGCCGAACCATGGTGCCCGTGCCTACACTTGAATTAGTCTGGACTGACTTTATGCTGTGGAGAGACTGGGTTCCAGTAATGTGACCCATTCTTTGAAATGGACCGAACCGAGTGGAACTCAGAACATACACTGCAGCTCCTTAGCCTCGTTGTGTACACTTTTTGTGCCGATGCTGGAGATACAGTCAACCTATTTAGGGGTGTTTAGGGAGAATCAACATGGTAGAAACAAATGACCATGAGGATAAGATAAGCAGCATCCTAACATTCCCTGCCTACCCCAGCCACCAGTCTCTTGCCTATAAGGGGAGCATAAGACCACTTGCTCAGTGAAGACGCCCACCTTTAGTCAGTGGAGTCTGCCCTGGGTGATGCAAGCGTGAAAAGCTGGGTGAGGTGAGTCTCCCATGCCGTGTTACCTCAATGGTCAAAAGGATGAAACGGTGAATTTTAGCCATTGTGGTTTTCACTAGCCTGTTTTTAGCTAGTCTCATTATTTTAAATTGCTTTCCTGAACATCCAGAGACTCCACAGCAAGGAGCAGTTCTGTCCTCGTTCTCCTGAGCCTTGCATATAACAAGTGTGGTGAGAAGACTTGGTCAAAGCACATGTTTCAGTTTGCTGACTTTGCTCAGTTGGATGCTGAAGAGAGTTAGAACTTCAGACTTCATTTCTAAGTGTGAATTGAAGCCATGGAAACTTTTTCATGCTGCCTAATGCTCTAATTTTAGCCCAAATTAGTTAAATTAGTAACAAAAAGTGGACTTTATCTTAGCAAGCCATGTGAAAGTTACCTACATCTAAGCAGAATATTTATGGCCTCTCTGTAGCCAGTGGAGAGAAATAGGCACTTCAGTGGGAAGCTCCTCCTCACCATGTGGGAATTCTATTGTTTCTGTTGACTATAGAAGGAACATAAATAAGCAGATTAGACATGCACTGCTATATCTCAGGTAAAGTTAGTTTCCTCTGTCTTTCTCTACTTATCTACTTTAAGTCAGTAAACAGATCAGAAACATAATGACACATAGCAGATAGAAAAGACAGTCGGGAATGTTGGAAGATGTTTGCAAAAGCTGGCCATGTCCTTCATTCCCCAAACAAAACCATCAGGAACAGGTGCAAGGTATTAAATACAACATAGCTGTAGTCCTCTGTACTCAGCTTTGCATCCGTTACTGTATTTTGCAGGAACGAGATCTGCTAGTGTTGTTGACTTCAAGAGTAAAAACGTTCCCGATGACAAGGAGAAAGAAGATGAAGAAAATGAGGCATTGGATTTTTTCAGAGAAGAGAAGACACCTGACTTAATCTCACAGTTTTCATCAGTGGAAAATGCCAAAGAAGGGGAGAAGAAAGAGGAGGAAGAAGAGGAAGAAGATTTAGACCCTCTTGGTATAATCAGGTATGGCTGGCAGTGCCTTTGTAATTTAGCTTTTGGCCTAGTTTTATGATACCGGTCACTTGCAGCTGAATTTCACAGAGGAGGAGAGTCTTCTGCAGTTCATCAGAGAGATGCCTTGGTAGAGGGAAGAGACTTTGTTGTGCCTCTTTAGTGCATTCATGAGGAAATCCAAGTGACAGGGGCATTGTGAATGCCTTGGTAACTACAGCAGCTACAGCAGCCACTTTGTTGGACACTGTAGGGTTCCACCACAAAACATAAAGCCACCAGGGTCCAGTGGATGTGCAGGTCTGGAGAACACAAGTGTTTACAGTGTCTGGAACTGCTGTGGGGCTCACTTGTGTTTACAAGAAGGTAAAGTTCTAGTGGCATAAAGACCAGAAGAGCCAACATTTCAATCATGATGTTCACAAACAGGTTTTTCTTTCTTTTTTTTGCTTATCTGAAGGTGTCACATGGTAAATGCTGCTAGGACATAAGCAGTAACAGCTTGAGAAATGATAACAGAGTCCAAGCTTGGAGTTGTTAGTGTCTGGGATTGCATACCTGTCCAGTAATTTCAGACAGTTATTCACATCAAGATGGAATTTCTCACTTAATTCCCAACAGCATCTCTAACTACTGAAGCTTGGAAGCAAATTTAGTATCTCAGTGGCTAGGATCATGACTAGTGACTACTTATGGTGTCTCAATCTTTAGATGTCCAAGTAGAAAAGACGTAGCAGTTCTTGATCTTCAGTAAGCACTGACTGACTCAAGTGGATTGTTTCAGCCTCCCGTGGTCAGCAGCCACTACTGAATGTTCTTTGTCTTGGACCCAGACAGTACTTTCGAAATGCTTTTTCACAGCAGTGAGCAGTAACAATTCAGAACAATTCAGAGCCCTTTCTTGGTGCTTCCCAATAACCTTGAATCATTTCCAAGGGGATCATTAACTCCAGGCTCTAGGCTGGAGTCTCCCACATTAAGTTGGGTCAACTACAGTGATTAATACTGGAAGCATCGTTTGGATTTTACTCCTGCTATTCTAATCATATGTAATGGTTGATTTCCATGTACTGTCCTTTATACTTGAAGTATTTAAACCCTTACATATCACCAGAAAACTTTAAATATTATTCTTTTAACCAAACATGTACTTAATTACTCAGCATCAAAATTGTTCTTCTGTTGAAGAAGAGTTTAAAAAAGTTAAATAAAGTTAGATAGAGCAGGACTTCCCACAAAATGATCCTTAGCTGGTAAGTTTACAAAAGAAGCTGTCCTTTTTTGGGTAGGAAAATGATCTATTGGGTCAGCGTAGGCAATGTGTTTTCCAACTTACAACAAGTAGAAGCGGTAAAGAGCTTGCTGTGCCAAAACAAGCAAGAAGTTTGTTTTTCTGCTCTGCAGAGTTTGACATGGCATTTAAAAGTCTTGATTATTTTGGTCTTTTAATGCAGAAGGATGAGAAGATCTAGTATTTAATCCTCATTTAGTTTATTGCTTCCATTCCGTTCGAGAACAGAATTCTTAACTGAATCAGAATAACTTCTTTTAGATAAGAAGTGTGGGCTCTACTGGTACGGAGCTGCAGCAGGACTTGTTACCCAGTCAGATGTTTTTCCACGCTAAACCAGTCATTGGCTAGCTGTAAAAAAAATAATCTCCATATGCATTTATTATTATTTTTGTAAGTCTCACATGTAGTACAGTGTCAAGACAGAAACACCGATGTGGAGACAGGAATCCTGAACCTGATTTTACATTGTCTCTATTCTCTTGCAACTCACCCTGCTTCCATGGAAGATGTTTTCAATTCACGTCAATAGAGATTAGCTTGAACATAAGCATGATGCATCCCAGCTCTTAGTGGAAAGGTGGGAGGCCAAAGGCAGGAGCTGGGTTGCCAGTGGGTGGACATGTCCTGGGTGACCAGTTTAGTTAGGTGTCTTCCATGCCCATTAAAATGTTTGGTGCTTACATGCTTTCAAGAGGGAGCTTGCAGGCCTCACAGCTTTAGTGCTTCAGATGTGCTTGGAAGTTACTTTGGGATGGGAATGAATAAAAATAGAGATGATGCAGACTGCATAAATATGTTTAGTGGTAAACTGCTCCCTAATGTCTAGTAAATTCAGATTAAAAAAAAAAAAAGTAATAATCCACAATCCTTTCCCCTGTGAAAAACCTTTGAAAAGATGAGCAGTCAGCGCTGAAACAAGCCTGTCCGTTCCAAGCAGTACTGGTGGCCAGGGTGCTTTGAACAGAAGAGCTCTGACGTAAATTGAATCATGTGTTTGGCGTAATCTTACGGGTTTTTTCTTTCTGGATGAGGATAAAACTGCTCCAGTAGCACAGGCCTCCATATGTTGTCAACACGCTTCAGTTGGTAGCAACTTTTCCTCCTGGGCCAGAAGGCTGTGACTTGGATTTGGCCCAGCACTGCTGCTGCGCTGCTGAAC
>NW_009709631.1:14320-29525 GCF_000703405.1 Apaloderma vittatum
GCCGGTTAAATATACTGGCCTTAGGGGTAAAAGGCTAAACTAGGGTCTTTTTTTTTTCTGGTTTTGTATTGCTGGTGATCATCCACGTGGAAGCTCATAATGGTCTGGTTCCTTTTGCCTGGAGGAGATTTCCCAGCTGTGCTGATTCTCTTCCTCCCATTCAAGGCTGTGTCTGAGTTGCTCTCTCGTGTCTCACGGTCAATTCACTTGCCAATTCCGCTCTTCAGCTTTCGTAGGTAGAAATGATGGTCTGCAGACTTGGTTTCTCCACTGTATGAGTCTCATGCCCAAAAGCTTTCTTTATGTGTTAGCAGGGAGATTTTGGGCCGTGTCTGGGATTCGTAGCAGAAAGACTGCTTTTTTCTTGTTTAAATCAGAGATATTTCCATAACAATATTTTTGATGCGGTTTTCAGCTTTTAAGACCTCTCCTCTTTTATTTTTTTTTCCCAGGCATCATTCTTCCTAAAATAAAAGGTGCTTAAAACTACATTTCTGTTTTGGGGTGCAGTATTGAAATTCGTTTGAAACATGTTTTCAAGGGGTATACTTTTTCCTTTTGACCCATTGCCCTTATCGATAGCTGGAGTATTGTTATTCCAGTGTGTTGTTACCAGTTACTCTGCAAGTCTTCCTGGACGTTTGTAGAAGCCTTGTCACCTTTGGACAGTATATATACGTCCTGTAATCACAAATACTCCTGTATGGAGTAAAAGATCCTTTGACATTAGCAGTACAGCAGGGAGTGAAAATAGCACACTCACTTTTATAGCAGTGGCACATTTCTAGTTTTATTTCCTTTTTTTTTTTCTGGTAAGCCACGATCATTAGAATATTCCTTTGTTAAAATGTTTTAATTCCTTTGTAATTGGGAAATCAGATATGTATTTTACTACACATTGTAGGGACTATATTAGGCATTTTGGCTTATCTCTGTTGTTCTCCTTAAAGTGACTGCAATACTGCTCTTTATCACTCGTCTCTAAATCCATCTACCTCAACATTTGCAGATAAATATTTTGAAGTGCTTAGTAGGCTACCATGGCATTTTGACAATAGTCTTTTGTTTTTAGAGGTGCAGTTTCTGTTAGCACTGCTGTCTAAAGGATTTTCCTCATAAATTGCAACATAGTAGTGTGTGGCTAGTCACAATTGCAGGGATTTCTCCAACTGGAATGCCTTCAGGAATGAAAAAAAAAGAATCTGAAAGCGGCTAATCCTCTGAAGAGAAAGGCATGGAAGGCAGCCGTGAGTTGGAGGAGCTACTCACCCGCAGCTAGAGTAGTCTTGATGATACTGCTGAAGATTCTGCAATGTCAAAAGGTGTAATTTGCCAGTGTAATTTGCTTTCTGTAGGGCATTTAGGCAATTGGTTGGTGATTTTTATGGTTTTTTTTACTTGATCCTGGTAGAATCAAGTTAGGCATTTCTAGCTCTGAATCTTAAAACAATTTTAAAAACACTTCACAGTATCTGAATTGGGTTTTACTTTCTCCCTCCGTGGATGAACTGTGCAGCTTTATTGTTTGTGCGTCGAAGCCTAGAGCTTTAGGAACTATCTCCTCGGACTTTGTAGTTGAAACAAATAAATTTATTGCTTCAGTTTGCTCCAATAAATCTGAGACAGCAGCTGATTTAAAGTTACTCAGAACCAACTCCTCTGAACAGAGCAGAAATGATTTTGCAAAAAGAGCGTGACTGCTCTTTTTGTGGATAAAAGCACTGGCTGGATGGACAGGCCCAAAGAGAGGTGGTGAATGGAGTTAAATCCAGCTGATGGCTGGTCAGGGCCATTCCTCAGGGCTCAGTGTTGGGACTGTTTCTGTTTAACATCTTTATTGACGATCTTGATAAGGACATTGAAGGTATCATCAGTAAGTTCGCAGATGACACCAAGTTGGGTGGGAGCGTTGATCTACACAAGGATAGGGAGGCTCTACAGAGTCTACAGAGTCTTGAACAGATTAGATCGATGAGCCAACGGTAACGGGATGAGCTTCAACAAGGCCAAGTACCAGGTCCTGCACTTGGGCCACAACAACCCCCTGCAATGCTACAGGCTTGGGGAAGGGTGGCTGGAAAGTTGTCAGGCAGAAAGGGACCTGGGAGTCCTAATCAACAAGTGGCTGAACATGAGGTGGCCAAGAAGGCCAATGGCATCCTGGCTTATATTAGAAACAGTGTGAGCAGCAGGAGCAGGGAGGTGATTGTCCCCCTGCACTCAGCACTGGTGAGTATTGCATCCAGTTTTGGGCACCTCAATACAGGAGAGATCTCGAGGTGCTGGAATGAGCACAGAGGAGGGCAACGACGCTGGTGAAGAGCCTGGAGAATAAACCTCATGAAGAATGATTAAAGGAGGTGGAGCTGTTTAGTTTGAAGAAGAGGAGGCTGAGGGGAGACCTCATTGCTCTCTACAGCTACCTGGAAGGACATCGTAGAGAGGTTGGTGTTGGTTTCTTCTCACAGATAATTAGTGATAGACCAAGAGGGAATGGCTTCACCTGCAACAGGATAAGCTTTGACTGGACATTAGGAAGAAAATTTTCACAGAAACAGTAGTCACCATTTGAACAGGCTGCCCAAGGAGGTGATTGAGTCGCCATCCCTGGGTGTGTTTAAAGGTCATTTAGATGTGGTGTTGGGGCATATGGTTTAGGAGTGAGCTTTGTATATTGTTAATGGTTGGACTCGATGATCCCAGGGGTCTTTTCCAACCTGTTCTATGATTCTGTGCTTTATGGGTTAAAGTGTGCAGCAGCCCTTTCAGTGCATGCATTTCTTGAGCTGCCATTAATTTCTGAGGTAATATTTGCTCAGCAGCCTGGGAGAACCCACCTTTTCCTGTGCTTTGCTTTCCGGCATTCATCAGCTCCCCACAGGCCTTGCAGGAGCCTCTCCTCCACATGTGGTTCCCTCCCTTCCGTCCTTTTTCCTTTGTGTCCCTAAATCTTTTGGTGACAGCAGATCTTCCCTCTGCCCTAGATTTTTCCTGGCAAACTGCACAGAGCCCAGAGGTGGGCATTCCCCAGGCAAGAGCTCTTTTGTCTCCTTGAGAGTCCAGGAGAGTTTTCTGTCTCCACTCTCTATCTTTGCTATTGTTTCAGAGGATTTCCCCTCATGGCTTCTCCTCATCCAAATTTATGCCTCTGTAGAGAAATGAAGACATGTGGGGAGGTGGAAGCTTTGCATCTGTTGTGTTTAAAGGCGGATACAGCTAAGTCCTGGCAATGGTTAGGAAGGGATGGGGCTGGCGAGGGCTGACCTTTCAGAGTCCTGCTGCCAAAAGTTTTTTAAAGCCTTGTAACTAGTTGCTGCTGGGGTCAAACTCAACCACTCCCATTGCCAGAGGTCTGCTGTCGCTGGATTTAGTTGAAAAGGAAATTATTAAAGGACTCGAGGCCTTTTCTGGCTGCTGATGAAATAGGCGATGGCTTTGAGCAACAGATTGGCAGGGGAGGAGCAGCCGGGCAGCCATCCCTGGCCTTGCCAAAGCGCCATGGAGTCGGGCTGGCTGCGGGAGGAGGTAGGTTAGTGCACAAGCCAGCAGTTGTTTCTGAGTTGTTTCCTTCACGTTCGTGTCTCTAATGGCAGCCAGGCTAGAGTTGACTCCTGTGCTGTTCATCCCAGTGCTCCCTCTCCTTTTCTTATAGAATCGTAGAAGCATTAAAGTTGGAAAAGACCTCTAAGATCATCCAGTCCAACTGTCAGTCCAACGTTACCATGACCACTAAACTATATCCTGAAGTGCCACATCTACATGTTTTTTGAACACCTCCAGGGACGGCAACTTCACCACTTCCTTGGGCAGCTTGTTCTAATGCCTCACCACTCTTTCAGAAATTTTTCCTATTATCTAATCTGCCTTGGTGCAACTTGAGGTCATGTCCTCTTGTCCTATCACTAGTAACTTGGGAGAAGAGACCAACACCCACCTCACTACAACCTCCTTTTGGGTAGTTGTAGAAAGCAATGAGGTCTCCTCCCAGCCTCCTCATCTCTCAACTAAACATTCCCAGCTCCCTCAGCTGCTCCTCCTAAGACCTCTATATCCCTCACCTTGGTGTGGCAGAAGAGCCTAGGATGGCCTGAGCTTTTTGTCTGTGGGGAAGAAAAGACTAGAAACGTTGGTCTTGCTTCCTCTTCTTGAGCTGCAGATAATGGCTGATGAGGAGGCAGAAATCGCCTTGAGTCCTGCATTTAGCATCTTCCCAAGTGATTTTATTGATGGAGTGCCCAGGGATATAATAGGTGAGGGCAGTGTGCTTCCCAAGGGATTTTCGCCTCCAAGGAGGAGAATTTCTGCAGGCTGGAGTGGTGTCATGGCACAGCTCCTGCCTGCTGGGCAGATGGTCTGGAGCAAACTTGTCAAAATGTGTGTTCAGCTGCTGTGCTTTCTGGTCCTTGGTTGGCAGGATCGTACTCCTGCCACTCCTCAGGCATCCTCCTACTCCTCAGGCACTCATAAATTCACAACTGCCTTTTAGTCTAGCCAGGTACATGCATGACTTCCCCTCTAAATCCGCTAGGATTCATACACAGCAGCAGAAAAATTTTATCTGTCTGTCCCGATCAGCTGAGAGAGAGTGAAAGTGTCAAAACATCAAAGAAGAGAGAAGATACAGGTTGGTTTTTTTCCTTAATGAAATTCAGATAGTTAAAACAATGAACAAGAAAAGAAAGAGCCTTGTTTTCCTAGCAGCGTGTGTATCTGTGCTCACAGCTGTGAAGCCTTCAGCGGTTTAAACAGGCAGATCTTTATTTTCTGTCCGTTGTTGAGTCACAAGCTTAGGTTGCAAGGCATGCTCGACAGTCACTTTGCCAAGTGACATAAGTATTTGTCGCAATTCCAGTCCAGCTGCTGTCAGATTGGCAACTTGCAAAATCACAGTAAACAACCCAATTGGTCTACAGAAACATTTCTGACAGTTGAAATTGTTCCGAAAACCAAGGACATAATCTGGTGTAGTGTATAGGGTAGCGCATCGAAGAGAGGAAAAAGAAAAGGCAGCAAAAGGTCTGTATTACCTGTCCAGTTAAAGGATAACGCTCACTTTTCCTAAGTTGTCTGCTCCCATCCCTTTTTAGGAGCAGCCTTATAGCCTCTCATTGCAGTGTTGTTTGCCCATGCAATGGGCTTTCCATTCTCTTCTGCCTCCAATCCCATCCAAGTGCAGCTTCCCGCGTGTTTCTTTACTGCAAATCTTGCTGTCCCCCACAGGTGGAAGGCTGAGAGTGATTGAAGGATAACAATGGAAAATTAAACTATCTTTAGATACTGAATCTCACAGAATCATCCATGTTTGTTTTGTGTTGTGTCTTCCGAGTGGATGAAACATATTATTTTGGGCTGTGCTTTCCTTGGGAGAACTCTGCCAAGGCCTGTGTGGCTCCAAGTGAGAGAATCAATTGTGGTTCTCCATGCTGAGAACCTTTTCTACCTCTACTTTTCCAACCAGGGGAATTGAGTTGGATGTGTGAAGGACTTGGCCCCCTTCTCTCATCTTTGTTCTGTGGTGATGCTTACTGAATGTAAGTGCAATCAGGAAAACAGAGATTTTTGTGGCACTCCTGGCTCGTAGTTGGCCTATGTTATATCCGTAAGCACTCCTTCAGGAGAGCACTTTTGACAGGTGCTTGCAAAAGCCCTGCCACTACGTCCGCTTCTCGCAGTCGGGCACTCAGACTGTCAGGTTTGGAAAGGAGTGGATGCATAATTTACAGATCTAAAGCTGACTGCTCGGCGTTTTCTTCTCTTCTGGAAATAGTTGCTTCCCTGACCTAAGGAGGACTTGAGAGAGTCCTCCCCTGGGCCAGCATGATTCTTACCTGCTTTCATATTTCCTGGTCTAGTGTTGGATTTTTGGTGAGATTATGGAGTCGTTATTCCTCCAGGTTTTTATGTTACACATTGAAGCAGTTGCCTGGGTTAAACTTCAGTGAGCTTCTGTCATAGCTGGCTTGAGTGATTCCAGTACATGCGCAGCTGGAACACGAGGCTCCTTTGGGAAGGAGTTTAAATAATTATTTTAATGTTCTTCATTTTCTTTCTGATTAGAACACTGAATATACTTTAATGGGTTTTATAAATAGTAAATTTGTGTTTATGCCATCATTCTAAACCCAGAGGACTGCAAATAACTCCGCAGCCTGTGGAGTGTTACAGCTGTGTCTGCCATCCGGCAGTGCTCTCGAGCAGAACACAAATGTAACTACACCTGGGGTAAAATGCAGCAAGCACTTAATAGAGTAGTGCAACCCTTCGTTGCAGCGTCAGACAGCAAGTGATGAACAGCTAATTCGACTGAGAACACAGAGGGAATTGCACCGATGTAAATGTAAATACTCAGCTTGGAACTTGAGCAGCTTGCTGAAGTAGGTAGGTCTGCTTTTAAGAAGGGCATCGTGGGATTTTTAGTCGACCCGGTTCGTTGTTTACAATGTATTAAAGCAATAAAACTTAGCACTCGCTTTTCTGTGTATAGAAGAACTGTAGAGCCAAGTCATGTCGAGGAACTGGAATGAAATACCTTTGCCACTAGCTGGCACCAGCTTTCAAATAATTTCCACAGTCCTCTGAGTGAACTCTCAGCTTTTGATTTTCCCAGCCTGTTTAGCAGCAGTGTGCGGTCATTTGTAGCAGTGCAGAACTGAACGGCGCAGAAGGCAGGCAGAAGCTGCCGTGAGCCATTCTGCAGGCGGGTTAAGCAAGTCCTTACTTAAGCAAGGCAGGTTCCTAGGAGGAAGGAGATCCTTTAGAGGGGCACAGGATAAATTTATAGCTACGTGAAATCAAGTGTCTTTCTGTTGGGTTTTTTGTTGGTGATGGGTTGGTTTTTTTTACTTCTGCTTCGGAAGAGGGTTGAACATGATGTAATTGGGCAGATTTAAACATGTTTTGATTCATGGACTTTACAATAATAGGATGACTCAAGTCCTTAATTAGAATAAAAAAGCATTACCTCATCGATTAGCCTGCTCCTTTCGCCAAGGCACGGGAAATCTTTAATCGGCAGATGCAGGGAACTGCTTGTAGATGAGACAGACTGCTAATGAGGGATGGATTCAGAGCTGTGCTATAGCTTGTCTGTTTACCAAGTATAACAGAATTGTTTGCTCTAGAAGAAGCAGTCTGTGGGGTAAATGTGTGCTCAGTTTAAACTGAGATGGGAGACTAGTTTGTTCTTTCGTCTGATGCTGTCAGGTTCCTAATGCAGTAGCCCTAATAAAGCCATCATTCCATTTTCCCTGTGGATCTGCTGCAGAAGTTTCTGCCTTTCAAAGGATCAAAGAACTGACTTCTGGAAAACCATCTTTGGAAGCGATTTGTAAAACTTTGCCAAAACCGCATGAATTAGCCGTTGTACCTGTGGGCTGGTACTAATTAACACACCTGGGGATCACATTTCTTCCTGCTGCCCCTTGCAGCACTTGGCCAGATCTGGAATCGTCTGAAGTGCCAGCGAAAGGAGGAATGTCCTTAAGGACAGACACACATCTGGGACTCGGCAGCTTTTCATTCTGCACTCAAATTTTTCAGGTCGCATTACAGTACTTAAAAGTCAGATCTCTCCATTATCTCTTTGGTAAAAGGAATAAAACTGATTTCATAGGTCTGCCTTGGGAAAAGTTTTCCTGTGCACAGAAATGTGGCATTCAGATCATTGTAATGACAGTTGTCATTGAAGTGAAAGAAATGAATTCTATTCTCTTCCGTAAATTTTGGGTAAGACTCAGAGCCTTTCTTTCCATGTCACCTGAGATGTCCCGTCATGTCCAGATCATAAGAGGGAGTAAGGTTTATTGTCACAGTGAAATACACAACTGTGGCTAAACTAGGAAATAAAAGTGGGCAGGAACTGTAGTCTTGTTCTGTGCCAACTACGCTGAAGTTACTTCTGTTCCAACAGCTAAATCCTTCCATTCCCCAAAGCAAGGTGGCCACGTCCAAAACAGGAAGAACCCTGAGCTTGTACTGATCCCTAAACTATGTCCAGGCATCATTTGGGAAAGCAGTAATTAGCCCGGGCCCAATCCATGCCAGGAAGCATGCTAAAAACTTCCAAGACAGATACAGTGCACCATTATCTCAGCCCAAGCCCTGACCGGATTTATTTGCTAGTACAGATGTTGTCTTTGTGCTCTCAAGAGGGCAGCCTGAAGAAGGTGCACGTGTAGGAACCGGGATTGGAGCCGTCGAGGCCCGGTACTGAGGCTCTTCTTGGCTGTCCTGGGGTCGGCTGGCAGGCGGTGCCAAGTGTGTGCGGCACTGAAGGGTGCTTGGTTGTCACAGAACACCAAGGACGTTTTGCAGCAATTTCCCTGCCGTGGCTCCTGTCAGCTGGCGCTCTTCTGGGTGATGGTGGGCAGCCACTCGGGAGCTAGCCCAGGACTGGATGGGTGCAGCCAGCCTGTTCCGGAGTGTAGGAGAGTTCGGCCGTGTGGGTGTACGCCACAGTGTGTCGTGACCTGGGGTTTTGCTGGTGTAGGCTGTTTTCTCAGGTCTGCTCTCTGAACCAGGATATTCTGTAATAACTGCTACTTACTTGGCACAATACACAAACAGGTCAGGGTGGCTTGGATGGAAGATTTCCAAGCTTCTCTCTTCCTTGCTTTATTACTTTTTGTCTGTAATAGCATCCGAAGCATTCTTGAAGGCATCATTAACCACAAAACACGGTGTCATTGCCCTCAAAACCACCATACAACATTATCTAGACCCGTTTGGTAAGGACATCTCATTTTTCACCTGGGTGATGGGTTATCTGCCAGCGTAGGTTGTTGCTGTGTGTAACAGTCTTGTCCTGGAAACTTGTTCCCGAGTCATCCATCTTTCTCTCCTTGACTATGAGTGACAGAGCCGTAGCCCCAACTGTTTCTGTAATATGAAAAAAAGTTTGTAAGAGGCTCTTGAGGGGTAACCCTCCCTTCCTCCCTCAGGGGCTGTTCCAGCAAGCCCGGATCTCCCTGGAGTTGTTTTTATGTGCTCAGTGGTGCTGCCAAGAGTCAAGGGCAGTCCCACACAAAGCAGGATGCTCAAAAGGAAAGGAGAGACATGTGGTCCAGAGCTGCTGGCCAATGTCCTAGGGCAATTAGTCTCAATTCTTTGTTGCAAAGACATCCTATTTAGACTGCAGACAGCTCACTTCTGGTTTTCAGGGCCGCGTTTCATTCCTGATGTGTAAAAGAGTGCCGGCATGCCCTGCCTTGCAGAGGTGCAGAGAGAGTGAATTCTGGAAGGTGGTGAGGTGTTTGGGGGCTATCCAAATGTTGCAGACTGTTGGCAATAAGCATTGTTTTAGTTGATGTAGGGATGTAGCAGGAGATGTAACCCAGCCTGTCATTTCTCTTGCTCTCGTGGAGGAACTTGCCTGGTCTGCCAGTTGTTTGCCAGCTGTTGGCAGGACAGCACCGTGCTGTTATGTGCTACGAGATGGATGCTATTGATGGATATTATGAAGGATGCCAAGGTATCCTTTGGTGACGTAGGATGCAGAGAAGGTGGACTTGCTGCATACCTTTTTTGCTTCAGTCTTTACTGCTCAGGTGAACCCAAGGAGTCCCAGGCTGTCGCTTCCCTCCTCAGCTGGACAGGGGAGAGAAAATGTAACAAAAGGCTCATGGGTCACTATAATGACAGGGAGAGATCACTCACCAATTACTATCATGAGCAAAACAGACCTGACTTGGGGAAATTAATTTAATTTATTGCCAATCAAAAATTAGAGTAATGAGAAACAAAAATCTTAAAACACTTTTCTCCCCACTCTTTTCTTTTTCACTGCCAGCTTCTCTACTTCCTTCCCCCCCAGCAGCTCAGGGGGATGGGGAATGGGGCATGTGGTCAGTCTGTCATGAATTGTCTCTGCTGCTCATTCCTCCTCATGGAGTGGACTCCTCACACTGATTTCCCTCTCCAGCATGGGGTCCCTCCACGGGAGACAGTCCTTCATGAACTTCTCCAGTGTGAGTGCTTCCCGTGGGCTACAGTTCATCATGAACTGCTCCAGCACAGGTCCTCTCCCCAGGGTGCAGTCCTTCAGGAGCAGACGGCTCCAGCGTGTGTCCCTCATGGGTCAGAACTCCTGCCAGCATGGGCTCCTCTCTCCATGGGTCCACAGATCCTGCCAGGAGCCTGCTCCAGAGTGGACTTCCTACAGGGTTCCAGCCTCCTTCAGACATCCACCTGCTCCACTGTGGGACCCTCCATGGGCTGCAGGTGGACATACTCTGCACCATGGCCTTCACCACAGGGTGCCGGGGAATCTGCTCTGGTACCTGGAGCACCTCCTTCATCTTCTTCTTCACTGACCTTGGGGTCTGCAGAGTTGTTTTTCTCACATATTCTCGCTTCTTTTTCTGGCTGCTGTTTCACCACAGCTTTTTTTTTCCCTCCTCTTAAGTATGTTGATGAGCTTGGCCTTGGCCAGTGATGAGTCCGCCTTGCAGCCGGCTGGCATTGGCTCCATCAGACCTTGAGGAACCTTCTAGCAGCTTCTCACAGAAGCCACCCCTTTGGCCCCCCTACTATCCAAACTTTGCCATGTAAACCCTATACAGCAGGTACCAGTGTCCTTCCTTGGAGGGCGCAAAGGAGGATGAACAGAGACAGGAATCAGGCCAGGAGCTGCAGACAGGAGCTGGGTGGGCAGCACGGAGGGGCTCGATGAGGCGCACAGGGCACCCTGTGAATCAGCACCTGGCGTTTTGGCCATGTTTGATGCACTTCATGTACTGCTCTGGTGAGACCTCACCTGGAGTACTGCGTCCAGCTGTGGAGCACTCAATGCCAGAAGGACGTGGATTTGTTGGAGCGCATCCAGAGAAAGGCCACAAAACTGATTAGAGGGCTGGAGCACCTGTCCTACGAGGACAGGCTGGAAGAGTTGGGGTTGTTCAGCCTGGAGAAGAGAAGGCTCTGGGGAGACCTTATAGTGGCCTTCCAGTGCCTGAAGGGGACCTGCAGGAAAGCTGGGGAGAGAGTGTTTGCAAGGGTATATGGTGATAGAATGAGGGGCAATGGTTTTAAACTAGAGCAGAGTAGATTTAGATTAGATATCAGCAAGAAGTTCTTTACAATGAGTGTGCTGAAACACTGGCACAAGTTGCCCAGGTGGTGGAGGCTCCATCCCTGGAGGCATTCAACGTCAGGCTTGATGGGGCTCTGAGCAACCTGATCTAGTTAAAGATGTCCCTGCTCACTGCAGAGGGCTTGGACTAGATCATCTTTAAAGGTCACTTTCAGCCCAAAGTGTTCTGTGATTCTGTGTGCTGATCCTGACAGCTTAGTTACACGAGATTCTCTGCCAAAGTAAACTGGTGTATACTTAATACACTTTGAATCCATTTAGGATTTGTGAGTCAGCAACTCGCCCAAAGGGCCAAGTTATTTGCCTGAGCTCACATCATGAGTCAACAGCAACGAATCCTGGAAAGAGCTCTCCTTGGGCCAGCAGGGCACTATACGCTTGCTGCTTTTTGTCACCGTGCGAGCCTGAGCTCTCATGTTGTCTGGGACTGGGGAGCCTGAGCCATTTGCCCAACAGTTCCACCCACAGTCTGTGTTCCCTCTTCCTATTTCTATGCAGCAGGGAATCTTCAGCGTTTCTAATCCAGCCAGGCCCGAGGGGGGCGGCTGGCAGTAGCAGATCATCAGGTAGGTAAGTAGGAGCAAGAAGCAGGGTCTGCAGTGAATCTGCTGGATCTGCAGGCTCGTGTCGCTTGTGTCAAGTCATAACTCTCTGGGGATACGAGATGCCAGTTGGAGGCCTCATGGAGATTATCTCTCTGCTGTCTCTGAAGAGTGCTGTGGGAATAACGAGAGTCACTCCGGGTGAGCTGAGCTCTGGGAGATTTTTTGCCAGTAGTAGGGGAATTATTTTGGTGATTGATTCTAGACTATTATCCTGGCTGTTAAATAGCACCAGCACTGCGCTGGATGTCGTGCGTGAGCCAGAACACATGTAGATACTTACTTCTTCTTTTACTCACGTGTTGGTGTATTGCTGGCATTTATGGGGTTTCTGCAGTTCAGTGCTGTGCTCTGCAAGGGTCTGGCAGTGCTTCCCTGGCCGAACCCGTCCATTCAGCGGGACAAATGGCTGTGGTGTGTGCCGAGCTCAGTGCCCAAGCCCTTGAAAGTACTTATGTTGCAAAAGCTTGTGTGCTGTCAGACCAGTGAGCGATAAAAAACATAAATAAGAAGCCAATTAAGAAGATGCAGAACTGTGTCAGCTGTTTTTCTGCTCGCAGCAGAAAGAAGTCCCATGGCAGGTGCCACCGCCGAGCCGAAGGGCAGCTGCCACTGCAGAGCCTCAGTGTCTTGCTTAGGAGGGAGAATTTTGTGCCTCTGGTGCTCCCTGGTGGGGTTGTTCCTGCAGCCTGACCTCCAGCAGCATCTGCAGCATCAGAAGTAGAAGTTTTGTGCAGTAGGTATATCTGTGGCCGATATTTCACCCAGAGCAATTTTATCTTACCTCTGTGAAAAAAAAAACCCAAACCAAAAAAAACCCACAAAACAACAACACAAGAAACCTCTAGTCAGGAAAACTACATTTTCTTTTTGTGGAAGAGGTTTTGATCTTACGATCAGCAGGAGCAGCAGCAGCCGGAGCGTGGGGCTGTGTCTGCAACAGCAGTATCATTTAGCCCTGACAACGTCTCCCTGTGCCCTTCGCTATTTTATATCCTGCGGAGCCATCGCTGTGTTGCGGCAGGAGGTTTGTTTTACCCGCCACACAACCAGGAGAAGAAAGGGGGCTCTGTGAGCAGCGAGGTGTGAGGAAGGAAGGCAGTGGGGAACCAGGCTCAGCCCCATCTTCCCTCCGCGGCCACATTGCAGGAGCAATCAGGACCCCACGGTTCGGAGCAGTCTGCCTCCGAGTGCAAATCCTGCTTGGCTACTGCTGGAATCTGCTCACTGCCGTGGTAACCGGTCCTTCTCTGGCTTTTCATAAGCTCTCTAGATGTGCTGTGACAGGTATGTCAGGCAGAATTTTAGACTGGGCCATCATTTGCAGTTTGCCAGAGGTTTTTGGTAGGTTGGGGGTGAGTCTCTTCGGGTAGCAGATGAAAAAGAGAAGGGTGCCCTTCAGACAGTTTTATACGAAGCCTCTGGGATTAGAGGCCAGAAGATTTCTGATGCAAACATCCTCTTGTATTATATTATCTATTTAAGGCTTTTCTGATCACAGGCAGGTAAAAACTAGAGCTGTGCCCACCGACTGGGTTCTTGTACCCCTTCTGCTTTTGGATGTGGTGAGGAGGGAATTCACGTGAGGCAGCAGCAGAGGGGAAATGCTCTCCTCCAGCGGAGCACAGTGTGAGGCTGGGAGGCTGTCAGACACAGGTGAAAGGAGATGCTGCTGGATATGATACGGGTGGATAGGATTTGGGTGATATGGTTTAGGGGTGAACTTGTAGTGTAGGGTCAGTGGTTGGACTCGATGATCCCAAGGGTCTTTTCCAACCTGAATTGTTCTATGATTCTATGATGGTGTTCTGTTTGCAAGGAGATAAAGGCTGCATTAGCACAAAGTTCAACCTTTATAATGTAGGTCTGGAAAGGTCAGGCTGCCTGTGCTTGGGAGGAGGCACCAAGCAGCTACAGGTCCTGCTGATTTGACTCTACCAAGGCCTGTAGGGACAGGATAACTTTAAAACTTTCAGTTTTAAAATAAAAGGTGGAAGGTTTAGATGGACATAAGGAAGAATTATTTTTACAGTAAGGATATCTACTGTAGGTGATCCTGCTCTGGCAGGGAGGCTGGACTAGATGATCTTTTGAGGTCCCTTCCAACCCGAACATTCTGTGATTCTGTGATTCTGTGATTCTGTGATAGTAAGACCCTGGAACAGATTGCCCAGAGAAATGGTGGATGCCCCCTCCCTGGAAGTGTTCAAGGCCAGGCTGGATGGGGTTTTGAGCAACGTGGTCTGGAGAAAGGTGTCCCTGCCCATGGCAGGGGAGTGGAACAAGGTGATCTTCAAAGATCCCTTTCCAACCCAAACTATTATGTGACTCTGTAGTTCTATGATGTAGAGGTGTGAGTGCCCAACACTTCGGGAAACAAGGCATTGGCTGTTCATGTGCTCAGTGCTTTTTCAGAAAGTTTTCAAATCAGTCTAACGACAAGCTTCCATGGTATGTTCATATGTGTGTGTGGCTTTTTTCACCATTTCAGTATTGAAGAATCCAATCACTTCTCTACGGTGATTACTGTTTGCATTTGTCGCTTTTACTTGCTAGATGTAAGAACTCTTTGGATACTTTCAGTACCAGCAGTTCCCGGTTTGTGAGGCCTTTTTTTGTGTTTGCTCCTGAATCTCTTGAGCATGTGACAGATAACCTGCTCACTAGCAAGTTTTTTTTCACACCCTGTTTGTTGCAGCTTGGTTGACTTTGATTGTGAAGCTGCTCAGGACATTTTGTGAAGAATGTCTCATAAAGGGACAACGTTGGCAGGCTGATTTCATTGCAGTTGTCACATTTATATTCTTGTCATGTTGTACGTTTTATTGCTGAGTTACACTGCTTGTAGACATCTCGTTACCAGCAGGCGACACAACACTTGCCCAAGAATTTGTCATCTTTGGAGCTACAAACCTTTAACAATTATTAATTAGTGTAGGAGAAAGGACTTTTTTTCCTTAGAGTGTTATTTTATAGGTTCAAAACATAAAACTAGGGCCTATTCCTGAAAGTAACTCCATTAGTTTCAATAGTAACCTTAAAGTTAAGGGAAATGGATATTGGGCAGAAATGGCAAGGACTAAGCACGGGGAAAATAGAAGGTTCTGCAGAAGAGGGAAGCAGAGCAAAAAATCAGTGTTTCTCTCCTTTTATCAATATTAAATTGAGTGCTACCAAACATACAAATAGAGAAAGAGCATTAAAGGACGTAATAAAAGCTGATACACACCAAGCCCTGATGCTGCCATCGTCACGTTTGCCTAATGCTTTTAGTAATTCATAGGCTGAACAGCACGATGTGTTTCTCTCTTCCTCACCCCACCAAAGCCATGGAGAAGTACCAAAAAAAAAAGAATGTTCAGACGTCATCCCTCCTTGCTTGAGGCAACGGAGTGCCTGAGGTAACGTAGAGATGGCTCAGGCTCTCTCTGCAGAGAGGCAGATCCCTGCAGTGCTGCGGTGAGAGCCCTGTCCGCAGGAGCTGGATCACAGGAGCTTCCATTGCCCCATTCCT
>NW_009709631.1:29546-41867 GCF_000703405.1 Apaloderma vittatum
AATGCCCTGTCAGTCCTTGGATAAGATCCATTATTAACCAAGCCTGTAGGCTCATAAGAAGAAAACGGCAGCATGATTCTTGCAGGACTTAATAAATGCTCTTCTAATTACTTACCAATTATATCTGATTATCTGCCCTTTTTTCACCAGGCATCCAGGCAACGCTCACTAGTCGTGCTTCTTTGTGCTGTATTTTCCTAGCTTTTCTAATTTCTAAAATAGCTTTATTTTTAACCTTCTGTAACCTTCCCGAAGTTCTAAATTATGTTCTGTAGTTACATCCAGGGTGCAGAAAGACGCTTGGCCGATTTTTTCCAAAAACACCTTAGTGTGTGTTATCTGGCATTGCATATTTGAAAATGTATGTCATTAACATGAATATTAGGATAAGAACTGTTTCACTGTTGTCAGCAACCCTGAAAGTATTATTCTGCTGCTTTGCAGATTAAATCCAAAATATTAGTGAGTATTTTTGACTTTTTCACATCATTACTGGCAACTTCATTATGCTTGTGTTGTTCTGGGCTGGTGTCCTTGCTGTGGTTTAATTTAGACATGATTATATCTTGAAATTTTTCTTTTGTTGTCCCTAACTTATTTCACCAAGTCTCAAATTCTGGTTTTGTCTAGAAAATGAAAGGAGAACAATAAAGAAATTTCCTTTATGTTAGTTTTCTTTCTCTGCAATCTGCTTGTAACCCTTGTTCCCTAGCCAGGTATAGGATTGTCTGTGCACTTTATTGGTTACTTAGTTGAAGACTTTTTAGGAAATGTTTCTGTATTATGATTATTGCTAATGAGCTATATACTAAAAAGTAATCTGTCATCTTCTTGTCTGTTTTCAAATTGTGTTGAAAAAGGATATGATATAATCAGAAAGCTTAAGATTATAGAAACAGCTTGGTGTCTTTTAGGAAGAACAGGTAGTTGCTCATACTGAGCCCTTTAGAAAAATCTCTCCACAAAAGCAAGTCCCTAGATGGGAGCTGAACTCCTGAAAATCGATTCCTTCAGGCTTCCTTGCCATCTGTTGCTCTGCCGGAACAACAGTCCAAGGCCGGCCTAAGCGGGGGCTGCAGCTGGAGAAACTTTGCCCGCAGCTGAATTCTCTTCTTCCAAATTTCTGATAGGAGATTTATTCCTTCTGTCACACATTACCTTGTTTTGGGACATGCCAGGGACACTGAAAACACGGTGAGTTACTGTGATGTCCCCAAGAAAAAGATTATTGTGTGAGGTCAAATACCCCTACGGCCAGCACTTGTCACGGGTGCTTAATGCTTCGCAGTCAGGCTCTGCTGAGCTGACGGGCTTAGCATTTCTATTTGGCATCCCTGGCCCAAAGCAGATGAGAATGACCCCTTTTGTCCTGGCGGGTATTATCAGGCAGCTTTGGAAAATGAGCGCTGTTGAATGAAAAGAAAGCGGCAGATGACATTTTGTTTTCTGCATGGGCTAGTGTATGGGTTCTTTGTTTTTCAGAAATGGTTTTCAAGAAGATGTGCTAATATTGCTGCTGTTTTAGCAGTAGCTCTTTTGTTCAAGCCTGAATGTAGAATTCTGGGAGTTGGCGTGCCCATTTATAGTAGTGAGCTCTTTCTTTGTAAAATCCCACAGATACCCAAAGTATGAATATGTATATTCTGAATAAGTCTTTTTTTAAAAAAAAAAATTACTGTAACATTCCTTTCCTGGAGCATAATCTTATCCCTGTTAAAAAACCCACATGATCATATTTTCAGAATAAATTCTGAAAGATTTTGTGTGTGCGCTGAGATTACACTTACCCTGACTAAAGACACACGCTTACTATGAATAATTACACTCCCTATGGGTTAGGGACTGCTGTCTGTACTGAGCACAATACACATGCCCTTTGATTTAAGCTGTGTGTCACCAGGCATTAGGTCTGGACACTGTGTCTTTCAAAACACAGCTATCACATGTACAGGTCTGGAAATCTGACTTGGAGGTGTCTTAGTCCTCCTCATGGCTGTTTTCTCCAGCTGACCAGAGAGCTTTTCTGCATTCGTGCTGTGCCGGGGAGACACGGAGGCTGCCGAACAACCACCTACGTTGTGTCGGTAAAAGATACCGTGAGTGTTGCGCTCACGGAATGGGTCAGGTTTGAAAGTGCGTGTCTTCCGCATGGAGGGTTTGGTTGATGTTTTCACGACTGATTTGAGAATCGTTTTGGAGCCAGGAGCCTCAGCTGGATTTTCAAATGTGCCATCAGCCTGACTAGATGGAATCATGTAGCCTAAGTTTTGATCATCCCATTGTGGTCCATGTCCATTAGGAGTCTTTATGGATGGGCAGTTTGGCTCCTTTTGGAGTCTTAAGCAGAGGAGGGTGGTGTTCTTGGGGTCATTCTCGTAGTGCTTTGTGAATAGAAGTCAGTGAGCCCAGCTGGGTAAATAGATTCAGCTGAACAAAGGGTCCGTCATCTTTAGGGCTGGTTTGGTTTGTGTAAAGATTTCTAAAATTCACCGGAGTGATGTTCCAAGGTTCACTTGTTTCAGCAATAAAGAAGTAGCCGTGACACGGATCATCTGGCAGCTGGAGGCGGGTGAGGTCACAGTGTCAGGTGCCAGGCTCGTGAGCGTGATGGATGAAGAAGGTGCTAATGAAGGGCAGGGCTTGAGTAGAGTAATACTCTACTGACTCTAGACACACTCTACCTGTTTTGTTCTCTTAAGAACTACCAAGGGATTCACCAGGAACGGGTGTCTAGAGACTAAACATTCCTTCATTTCTGTCTTCCCAAAAGCCTCTGCACCCCTGCACCCGTTTCCCTAACCCTGGCACATCATAGTCACTGAATACACTGTCCTTGCAGCTTCTCCTCGTGCCTGCCAGCGTGTGGCTTCACCATCAGCAAAGCCCTTGGTCCCCTGCTTATGGGGAGGAACAGAGAGGGAGGGGCTGAGGGGGCAGACAGACACACACTCAGGGCAGCTGAAACTGATTGTGAAACCAGAACCTCAGACAGGCTCCGAAACTTCTTCCACACCCTTTCCCGTCCATTAACCTCTGCTGAGCAGTGCACAGCCTGGACGGGCACAGCTAAATACAGAACCGTGGGAATCCTGTTTCCCAGTTAGAGACTGACCTCGACAGAGGCCCTGGATGGATCTGCTGGAACTGCTTGGCAGTCTGGCTGTGGCTTCTTTAGAAGGGCAGTGAGGGGAAACAACTTGAAGGCAGAAAAACAACTTCCTCATGTTCCTACTGGTAGCAGTCAAGCCCTCTGGGTTTGGCCCCGTGCCCTGTAACTGCCAGCGGAGTCTCCTGGCAAAACAGCAAGCGAGCCGGTGTAAGGGGGCTGGTTTGCTGGCCAGACTAAACACAGCGTCATTGCCAGGACCTTCCAGTTCAATTCAGTCTGGTTTATGTACTGTTCTTTATTCCACTCTTTCTGGTTCTTTTCCCTTCGGTATTGCCCACCACTCTGGTACTCTGTGCTGCAGACTGTTAGTAAACTCCTTGTTAATCTCACTGGGATTGAGACCTGTTGCTTCGAAATGTCTTGGCTCCTGTATATAAGTACCTGTGGCATCAGGAGAGCTGTTGTAAACCTCTGAATGGACAAGGGGTCTTGTCAAAGAGTTTTTGTCATTCTGTAGATTGGCAAATCCTCATCTACTTTGTCATTCACTTCTCAAAGAATACCTTGCCAGGCATGAGTTATGCAAATAAAGGTTGCTCCTTCCCCAGGAGACTGGATTTATTTGTGTCTACTTATTCCATTTTTAATCAGTTTGTCAGCTCTGAAAGACTCAGTCTTACTGTTCTGCTGGTTTTGTTGTAAAATATAATGGTTCTCATGTTTTACCTTTTCCTTTAATACATGATAAATTTCTCACCACAGTTAATAAAGCAATGCATTTGAGTTTGTGTAGAACTCCTGGGTGAAAGCTGTCTGGCTTATACATATTGTAACTTCAGATTTGGTCAGGTTTTGGGAGAAGACTCTTTTACGCATGCTTCAGTTTGAGACAGTTCCTTGGAACTGACCTTTCAAAAGTAATTCAGATTCAAAAGTCATTCAAGGCAAATACATAATGAATATACATTAAAAAAAAATCCTTGCAAATTTCTTCTGCTTTAAAAAGAAGGTTTGTATCATAAGTAATTCACTAAATTATTCACTGACAACTGCAGATCTGCAGATACCTTTAATATTGAGAAGAGTTTACTTCCAAATAAGTTCTGCTTGGCTCTTGCTCTTAGGCCTCTAAAGTTCCGCCTTTCCCATTGCTAAGAGTCAAAGTGGCCATAGCAAGGCAATATCATCCATGACTTCTGTTTTGGTGATAATAAACTTGTGAAAATAATGGAAGTAACTGGACTCCATTCTTTTGTGGGCAGCTGTAATCAGAAGATTTTGCAAGATTCTTTAATGTAGTTGGAATGTGTATGTAGTCTTTTGACCTTGCTCTTAGTTTCTGATGACCGTGGCATGTTAATTGTTGATAATTGGATTTGCTCTAGGCTGAAACCTGTCCTGCTCCCTGCAAAGCAGATCAGATCTTCCATTGCAAGAGGCACTCAGAGGGGCTACCTTAGAAATTGCAAGGCCATGACTGCTAAGAGTAAGGACCCCTGAAATATAGCAATTTCTTAGGAAGAACATGGTATCCTAAGGAATGCTTCTCTTTCAGCTTAGTTTGAATTGGACTTTTGACCCCAACATTTTTATCTTGTTCTTTATAGTGTTATTTTTTATGCCATCTGATTTGCTTCATAACTCAGGCTGCCCTACTGTGAAAGCTGCCTTGCAGCTTCAGCGAGTGGGAAGTGACTCCTAGGTCTGAGTGCAAGAGGTGCTTTTTACTCTGTTCTTGAAAGGGAATTCGACTATCCTTGTTTAAGCCAGGTGCATATGAGGCCTCTAATCCAAACTAGTGTTTAACTTCCTCCTCCAGCCAGCGAGGAGAGGAGAAAATCTTCAGAGATTTATTGCATCCAAATATCAGTGTTCAAAATAGATGCGATTAATTGTCCTATGGAGATGTATGTCTCTTTCCACTGAGTAGAGAAGAAGCCTAAAAATTAACTTTGTCTTGCTGTCAATTTTTTTTAGAAGACTAAATTTAGAGGAAGTTAATCCTGTTTCACAGAAGTACTGAGTGACATTTATAAGTTTGCAAATAGCAGTCTGTCCAACCAGGTATCTGCTGGTCCCTGCTTGCTTCAGTTTAAAGGTGATGTGGTCTTCATATTGCGTCTCGGGGGAGGATGAGGAGAGTGTCTGACACCTGTATGAAAGGATTATGGTGCAGCAGTCAGGAACAGCAGCAGGCACGGGCAAGGAACTGGAGCCAAAGAGATTTTTTTTAAACCTCTCCAGAGGGATCGGTGCAACGGTCCAACCTGCACTTTGTTTTTCAAGCCATCCCTTATCGGTCTGTCTATGACAGAGTTGTTGGAACTGGTCTTCTTTCTTATTTTAAGCTTTCTGCGTGGGAGGAGTAAAACTGCTTGTACCGAATGTGATTGAGTGATAGTTTGCACAGTACAGCATTGTTTGCCCGGCTCTTCCCGTTCCTGGTGAATCCCTTGGTAGTTCTTAAGAGAACAAAACAGGTAGAGTGTGTCAGACCAACAGTCTCTGCAGTCCAATGTCCTCTTCCTGCCAGTGACTAACAGATGCTGATGTGCTTTTCTCTAATCCTTTCCCAGCCTCCCTCTATTTTCAGCTTAGGAGACTTTCCAGCCATAAATCTTTCTCATTGCATGAATTGCAGCTGACTTTCTTTCTCTTATGTTTTAGAACTAAAAAACCAAAGAAGGCATCCTCCTCTCCAACCAAGGAAGAGAAGCCCAAATTAAGCATTTTTGAAGAGGAAGTAGATCCAGATGAAGGACTTTTTGGCCCAGAAAAGGATTTCTCATCCAGTGGTCCCAGGAAGAAGATGAAAGAGAGTAAATCTGTTCTATATTTGTACATACACAGATTGTTTCATCTAAAGCATATGTATAACTGAGCTTTTAAATGTAGTCATACAGAGTAGCAGGCTAAATAATGACTTGGGAAGGCCAAGGCAAATCTTCAGCTGCAGCAGAATCATCTAGAATCATTCAGAAAGAATAAAAAAGACCTGCAGTTCCCATACCTGTTCACTGTTGACATTTTGGGCTGGGATGTTTTAGGTCAGTGGGAGCTGGCTGTCCCACAGGCCACACTGACAAGAGTAGTGTGACCTACTTGTGAGCGCAAGAAGAAAGCAGATTTGCCATGTCCTGAGAGTGCAAAGTATTGCTACACTTTGTGGACCAGTAGTCCTTGTAACAAAAGAATTGCCTATGTGAGCTTTTTTTTCAGCCCAGTAACCAGATTTACCAGCTAATGTTAATGCACGTATTGTGTTACATATCGTGATCTAACTTTAGCATTTTCTGATTCCCCTTTCTAGATCTGAAATTATTTGAAGATCCAGACCTTGGTGGGGTGGTGAGACTTGGTGACTCACTGCTGCTGCCAGCTGCCTGCAGGGACAGGGAGTGTGTGCTGAACACAGATCCTGAGGAGGACACTGAGGAGCTGCTGAGGTACACATCTCAAATCTGTAAAAAAGGTGATCTGAGGGGTTATTTAGACCTCCAAAGAGATGAATTTGAAGGCAGAACTTTACTTGGAATGCTAACTATGAACTTGTACTTACAAGTAAAAGGTAAGATACGTGTCATGGAGCTTGGAAATCGAACACATTAGAAAGGAAATTAGGAAGATCCTTTGAGAAAGGTAAGGTGCAGGGTATTATTCTCTGACTCCAAGGGAAGGGTCTTGAAGGCCCAAGGGATGCCATCTAGTCCTTGTTATCCAACATGACACTTCTGCTTTCTGCAAGGGATCGACAGCAGGTGAAAACTGACCTTCATTATGGAAAGTGAGAAACAAAGCCCAGAAACAAAGAGGGATTCAGCTTCAGCTGAAATCAGGGGCTCTTGCCATAAGAGGAGTGATCTTCTGCTGGTGGCACACAGATCTCCAGGCACATTCCCAGGAGGAATCCTGTGCACACCTTCACAGCTGTAAAGGACTCATTAAAATCTCTGTCACCCTGCATTTAATTTTTAATGTAGTGGAAAGGAGGGACAAAGCTCAGAGATACTGGAAGGAGTAATATACTTGTTCTTACACTTACCTGCCCCCTTGCTAGTGTAGCACTGGAACGTATCATCGCATAATGTGTTTAATTCCTGACATCTCTCTCACAAAGCTGGTTTGCCTGCACTGATAATCCTCAAGAGATCAAGCAGGAAGCCAATGCTCAGACACACCAGCATCACCGAGGATTCTGTGCTGCAGTAAACAGTGAGATTCATGCCTCCTGGATCTCAGGCTGGCATCTGAACGATGAGACCAACCCGCTTCCAGTACTAATTCTTACCAGGCCGCTCCTGTTAGGATGTATGATTTCCGCAGCAGGTACTAAACCCAGGAGAGAGAACCTGTATGTGGTTTCAAACCTCTCCTGAAGCTGGTAGTTCTGCAGCTATTGCTTTTGACACATGCAAGAGTGCTGTCTATCTCAGCGGTAATACCTGACTTAATTTAAGCGAAGGTTAAATTGTGTTGGGTGCCATCTCACATTACATCCTGACAGCCCACCTAATGTTTACAGAAGCTGGTGGAACAGGGCATGACCTGCTTTAGTGCTGTGATATGTTGGGAGCAAACACATATGTGCTTGCAGTATTTTTGTGTTTGCTTTCTCCTCTGCCAGCAATCTCAACGCACAGCTCTTGATACAGATTATTCATACAGATAGAAGTGTCTGTTTCAATGCAGTCCTTGCATTTTTATCCACTACTGGAGAGAGCCTCTCCATCTATTTGAATTAGGTCTCCTCTCCTTCTGTGTCAGAGAAAGGTCTCTGAAGTCTGCTCTGAGCCCAATAGACAACGTTTTTAGATCATTTTGAGGTTATCGATGTTAGCAGCACACCCAGATGGTTATGGAAGCCCATGGGAAAAGATTCCATTTCTTTTAAATTCCAGTAGTTTTCATTTATTCTTGAATTGTCCCAGTGCTTTCAGTAGTTGGCAAGATGCGACTGAAAATGAATACATAGAATGAAGCAGAAAATCAGGCCAGTGCTCCAGTGGGAAAGTTGCTATGGGGATCCAGAGACAACTTCTGTCTGTGCAAGAGATAAAGGCAAATAGGGCAGGATCTGTTGGCCTGTTCAGGTGCCTAATGCCCTCTGAAAGCCTCCTGATAAAACTAGTTCACAGTGTTATCTGAACATCGTAGAGAGTTGGTGGACTGAATGCAAGGCAATTGGGAGCCTGTATGTAAATTCATTGCAGTCACGCAAAATCCTGTAGCTGAACTTTCTCAAGCGGTTATACACAATGCACTTTGTGTTCCGTTCTGCTGGAAACCATAGCAGAACTGTCAGGTCTTATAAATGTAGAGGCAGCATTTGAATCGTCTCCCACCTTCCCTTACCATCAGACTAGTGTTACACATTCTTGCAGGGCAGTGCCACGGTTTCTTTTCCAAACAGAGGAAGTGTTTAATGTGAGCTGAACCCTGCAATCTGTAAGAGTGAATCTTGCCTTTGCCTTGCAGATGTTGACAATCCCTCTCCTTTCCCAAAGGGGACCAAAGCAATCTCTTCTCTGCCCTCAGATCAAAGCAGGAGCTGTGACAACTCATTCCTTTAGTGGGCTAGAGCTGGCTAGGCTACTAGGGGAAAATGGCAAATGTCTTGGTCTACTGGACATACTCCGTTATACCATAGAGAAGATTTTCCTGGCCACTTCTTGTCAAGACCTAGAACTAGCCTGAGCTGTGATGCACCAGCAGGTCTGTGGTAGGTCCAGAAACTTAGACATATTCACTGTACGCAGCTGGATTAGCTGAATGATGCAGAAGTGGGAACTCTCAACACAAGTAGTGTACATTTGTGTGTACCACAGGGTCTCTTCACATGCATGTGGTACATCCAAGAAGCATCTGACTTATTGGAAAACGTACTTTCCAGTGAGTCGTGGGCAGAGGTAGGAGAGCACTGCCTAAGCCAGAGGAAGGCAGAACCTTCTTCCAAAGGGGAGATGGGAAAAAGATGATGTTCAGAACAGAACACAGGAGCAACCAAGTCCTTCATGATCTTCCTGGTACCCGAGTGGTTGTAGCAGCGGTAGCACCACAGCACTGTCAGCACAGCACTGAATCCCCAGCAGTGACTTGAAACTCTTAAGGAAGAGACTGTTATGGAGACAAATGAGTCTGGAAAATGTGCGTGGGCTGTGCTTGTCACAACACAAAAATGATAAACATTCTCATTGCAAACTGAAGACTGTGCTCTCTCTGGATACCAGCTCAAATGAAATGAGAATTACTATTTTAAATAGAATCACCTACTTTGCATTAACAAGCGTTGAGCTTTGAGAAGAGCCAGTTACCTGTAAGTGAAATAAACCATCTCTTTTTATGGCAAAATACTTATGTCCATTCAAACAAATCTCTTCCTTCTTCCTGTCCGTTAACCAGCCTTTTACTGATTGCCAGTTTCTTGGCCTACTAACAAATATTAAGTGATGGTGATGGAGAATTTAGGGGAGTTATCTCACTCTAACCACTGGACTATAAGTGCAGGGACTCTTTCCTACCACTAGATCTGTACTTGCATGTCCTTCTAGAACTTGTGGAGAAATAGATAAATTGTAGGATCCAGCAAGGTCAAGTCCCATCGTGTTGGCTTCAGGAAAAAAGGAACACGTCATACTCTTCCTTCATGGGGTGTGGTTTGAGAAAGGAAGGGTTAAGTAACCAAGTCTTGGCTTATCTCTTCACCACAGGGATACAGAGGAACCCAGGCTCTCCTGAGAAGTCCTTGGGTCCCTTTGGTTTTGACTCTTCCAAGGTGCAAGGTGATCAGCTGCAGTGAGATCAAAGGGTAGCTGATCAACGTTTTCCCAGATGTCAAAAGAATTACCCTTGGAAATGGACTTAGGACCAGGCTTCTCCTTTATCCTATCATTATCCTGAGTCACATCATACCATGTAGTGATTACTTCTGGATGCATTTAGCCATTTACCTCCACCCTGAAAGCTCATTCTCAGGTCTGATTTCCATTTAAGCTAGAGACAGGAGTCAGCTGCTTCAGAAATCAGTATCCTGCAAAGTCTCCCATCGTGGATTCGCATGCCATCTTATTTTCTCAATTCTGCCCGCCCAGTGGCCACAGATGTGCAAATTAAGTTTTCATGCAGCAGGGCTGCAGTCGACCTCTTCTGCCTCATTAATCTAAATTGTGCCTGCCTGGTGTGATGGATCAGGTTTTTGTGGAAAACCAATGCTAGAATTGATCGCGTGAATGTTGCAGCAGCTCTGCGGGCCCACAGAATTACATAAATTATCACACATCCTAGCCTGAAATAATTATAACAGTTGTCTGAGCAGCTTTTTAGGTGAGATTTAATTAACTTCACCTTTGATAATGAATAGGTAGTTGAACTGGAAGGAAGCAGCTGTCAGTGTAACATTTGTCTTTTTCCAGTGCTGAGAAAAGTGTCAGCAGCCCTACACAGTTCTGCTGCCTCGTAACGGCAGATGTGGTGAGTTCTTTCCTAGGGTTACGCTGATCTAAGACTGCTGATGTTGAAAAGGACAGTCCAGTTCTTAACTTGGTGCTACAGCTGCATCACCCTGCCTATGCCCTTATACAGACGAATTCTGTCTATATTTACAGGTTGGTCTGTTTTTACAGTTGAGAGCTGTGCTGCAGTAAGCTTTTTGTGAAACCACATCCTAACAGTGACCATTTCTGAAGACCATTCAGTCCATGCAGGTTTGTTAGCTTCAGGTTTGCAAAAATAACCTGTCCCCACCCTTGAAGCAGAAAAAGTTTGTATGTTCTTCAGCCAGAAGGTACGGAATTCAGAGGGCAGCACTTCCATCTTCAAAGTAGCCAGGGGTCATATGGGACACCATCTCCAGCACCACATGGTGAGAAGTGCTTTCTCGCTGTCCTGAGGGTATGGAAGCAGCACCATGGTTGGGAGAAGAGCTTTGAGACACTCCAGAGGGTTTAAATCTCAATACTTTGGGCAGAGGATTGTGTTGGTGATGGGCGAGTGGTAGAGGACGTTGCATTAACCAAGTCAGAAATATCCTGACTACTCCAAGTTTCCTTTACTTGCCGTGATCTGACTGAAGGACCTTGATTTGACTGCAAATCAATTCTTCTTTTCCCACCAGTAGGTTTTCTTTGCTGCCCAAGAGCACTTTCTGTGATGGGGATTTTTTTTCATTTTTCCTGTGATGTACAGGGGTGCCACTTACAAACACTGAAAGAACTACAAAGTAAACTTGGCCAACAGACTAGAAAGCCTTTTGCAAGAGAGGAAGCGTTAATTCTTGTCCCACCCCTAGGAACATATATGAGTTGTATAGAATAATGCAGAGAGAGGTGATGTAGAGTCAGTCTCTCCTAGTGTAGCGAGAGATGCTTTTGCTAGGCTGGAGCGTCACCAGATTTCAACTATTTTTCCCCAAGTTGCTTATATTTTTGACAGATAATCTTCAACTGCAGGGCATAAAAGCTGCCTACTGTCCCCTGTCCCAACTTTGCTTTTGCCTAGTGATTGGGGGAGCTTTCTAGAGAAGCAGGACACAGAGGTTTGAACTTCTTCAGGCTGTGGACGAGGTGAACTAGGTCTCTGATTCAGATTATAGAAGTGGAATTGTCCCATTTCTTGGACGAGTGATCTAACCAGTAGGTTGTTTTCCTCAGAGGGCTTCTTGTGGGCCTGTAGGACGGTACTAATGAGCCTGTCCTCTGGCTCTGAGCCACACAGCACCACCGGGCTGTGCCATGAGAGTCTCTGCTGCACAGCTGCCTGCTGGGAATGGGCCGCCAGCTCCAAGTTGTGCCTCAGAGTCTGTCGGAAGAGGGCTGATCTGCCCAAACCAAAGCTGTGCCAGTAGTTTTTCTAGCATTTTGACAGTATAGGCTCTCCCGTTCCAGTGTCCAGATGTATTTTCTAGCACTGGTTAAAGTACCAGTGTGAATTTACTTGTAGTGGGTTGCAGGCGAAGGCAGGAGCAGGGGAGGTACCTCCTACACAGCCTCCTGTGCTTTGCACTCCTGTGGTGAACTCCAGCCTGGATAATTTCCACAGGCTTTGTTAGACCACGGCTGAAGCGATGGTCAAAATGTGCTTCGAAGCCTCCTGCCTAGTTTTGGGCACGACTCTTTTCCCAAGTCATATATGTGATATTACATCTCTCCCCAAATGAAGTATCTCTCCTACTTGGAATTACCAGCAGACAAAATAAAGACACCGATAATAAGATAGGG
>NW_009709631.1:41898-88286 GCF_000703405.1 Apaloderma vittatum
CTGTTCTGCGAGAACTGCTGTGAGTTGCATAACCCAGCTCCAGGCATGATCCTTTTGGATACTTTAGCAAATTATGGGAGTCTTTGTCTCTTGCTTTCATTACTGATTCTTCTCATTAGAGCATTCCCAGCAAACAGAGGTCACTGTCCCCTTCATGCTAGGTGCTGTACACGTGCATATTCATTCTTGTCCCAAAGGTCCTGTCCAGATAGACTTCAAAGAAGTGGCTTCTAAAACGTTGGTGTTCTGATGACAGGTGTGTCTGTGTCCAGGTCGGAACTCATTTACTCTCTCGGAAGTCCGCATGCTAGCAGTCATATCACAGAGTGTTGTGACACCCTTTCTTCAGTCAGGGTTTTGATTGCTTTCTCTGTCTGGAGACAAAGAGAATTTCCACCAATAGAGTCTGCAATTCAGCACAACAGTACGGCAGGAATTCTAAACAATGTGGCGCTGCTTTTCTGTCACAGAAGAAGAAAGAGACTAATTAGAGAATGATTAATTACATGGATTCTGTGCCTGATTGTCTACAAAATGTTGGGGGTGGGAAGGTTCTTCCTTTAGTCTTGTTATTTCAGAATAGTTGATTTTTTTCTTCTTCTTCTTCCTGGCTTGGAGTTAAATATGGCCATAGTTAGGCATTGCATCAATTCATTTGCTTCTCAAGAAACAGAAGTCCTTGTTTCTCTCTCTGCCTGAGGCATTTTGCATTTTACCTCTTTAGTTTTCCAAAGACAGTGGATCAAACAGTTTCCCTAGCACTGCAACACTGAAAAGCAGGTTTTGAGACAAAACCCACGTATTATCTGCTGTGTTCTCTGTAAAAAGACTTCTGTCTAAGCAAGGTCTTGAAAAAGTCCAGGACAAAAAAAAGATTTGCATGATCATCTTCCAAAATTTTAAAAATCATCTCTTGCAGGATTTTTGACCTAAAAGCACACTACTAAAGAAAACCACCCACCTCCTCACCTCCTCAAAAAACCCCACAAGCTACTGGACTGCATCTTTTGGGGATGTGTTATGACTGTGCTAAGTGGTTTTGTTGCAGTGGTTAGCACTGAATTTAGTACAGAGCCACACAGTAGTGGAGAAGTTGGGAAGCTGTATCATCCAATCAGGTTAATTATGTGTATTTACTGCTGCCCCTTCTGGGCAGTGCCCCTTCTCAAACAGCGCTCATGCTTTCTCCGCATGATCTGTATGTATATGTACGTATTCTTCAGCTGGTTATTATGGTTTGTGTTATCTGTGACCAAAACTTTCTGTGTCATGGACGCTGATTCATTCAGTATTTGTTTATGCCAAGAAGGGAGGCATCAGATCAGCTAAAGAAAGCTGGGCTCCAGAAATACCAGCCCTAACACATTTTGTTTATTACACAGCAAAGAGAACAAGAGAAAAAGAACATGTCTTGGCAATGTGTTCACAGGTGTGATATCTCTTGGATATCAGAGTTTGCAGCAAACGAAAATGCCTGGATTTAAATTAAATTAATTCCTCTGTGTAGATGAGAAGTTCAGAAGGAAGAAATACACTGGCAAGAGTGTTTTGTAAGTTAGGAATATGTCACGCACAGGGAATCATGGAAACTAAAGACATCAGAAATCTTACCTAATTAAAGAGAATATAATCTCCAGAATTACTTGAGGGATAAAATTTGAGGAGCTGCCTGCTGGAATACAAGTCCGCAAGGTAGAGTTCAGGGTGCAGAGCTCTGGGAGAGTGATCCCACTCCACTCGTCCATCCCTTGGTCTGTTCAGGTATTTTCTAGTTTTAAGTATCAGTGTTCAGGCAGTTGATTTTACAAGGTTAGTCTTGGTTAAAACAGAACCTCTTCAGATTCCCTTTGGGAGTCACAAGAAGATCTGATTTCAAGATCAGTTTTACCTTAAAGGGTTCTGACTCTCTATGCAGCAGAAAATTCAGGCTAATCCTTGTTCACTTCATGGCCAGTTCATGGTGCGTGTAGTTTCCCTCAGCCTGGGCAGTGAAGACGTGAGTTCCTCTCCGCTTTAAATAAGGATGAACATAGTAAAGAAACCCCTGAAATCGTGCAGTTTTTCTTAATAATGATGGGATCTTTAGCTGAGAGTGCTGCAGCTCGTGGAGTACCTGTGGTTTTAACATTCCAGCCATGTGCACTAAGTTTGGAGCAATAGAGTGTCTCAGAGATACTGATTCTGCTGCTGCTCATGTTCCCCATGGTACTGGCCTGTTAATCAGTTGCCTTCCACATTATGGGAGAGCTCAGCTTTGCTTTAAGAGCCTGCAGAAGGCTCCACCAATATGTGAATCCCAACTTTTGCTGTATGGTTAGAGCCGTTTACAGGCTACTGGTGAACAAAGAGAGAAAGGGAGAAATCACAGCCGCATTTAGTCAAAGGAAGTTATCCCAGTGGCTTTGCAGCCTCATTGCCCGGCAGTGGGGAGGACAGGCACTACAAAGGACAAATGAGTAGAAGGACCAAAAAATGAAAGACGATGAGACTCATTCATGCTCCAGGGACGGCCTACCTATGGCACTTGTAGAAGAAGAAACTAAAAAGGCACCTTCCTGGTGAGCGGAGCTGCTGGGGAGCACTTCCAGCAAATCCCTCCCAGTCCCCAGGGTCTCAAATAAGAAGCTTCAGAGAATCATCCTGGAGAGAAGCAGCTGTGGTGTGTTCCCTTAGGCACCTTTCCATTCGCTCCTTGCCCTTTGCCCTGAGGTGGCTGTGAGTGCTGTGACCAACCATCCGTCTCATCTTCCTGCATGGAGGGACTGGGCTGCCTCTTGGTGGAGGGCCCTTGCAGAGACAGAGGGAGATGATGGGCTGCACGTGCTGCCAACTCCTTTCTTGTTTACGAACCACTTTGCCAGACTTTCTTATCCTCACGAGTCCTCAAAGAGTGAACTAAGGAAAGCTGTTTGAAGGGTATCTTAGCATCAGAGAAAACTCCAGTCCCTTTGAATTAATTCCTGCACCTTACTTTCGTCTCCTGGTTCATTTGCAGCTTCCCTGTTACTCTACCGTTTGGCTGAAGTTTGATACAAACAGTTCTTCTAACAGTGCCTATAAACAATTCAACAGTTAAATCATTTCACTGCCAAATATGCTACAGTCATAGACTACGTGTATCACACTGCACCTGGGGTCTGGCAAGGCGATTCCCACTTGTTACAAACCTGCCTTATGATCTTTGGCTCCTGCTCCCCTATGTAAAAGTTTTTTCTTGTGCTTCTTATCCTTTAGCTTTCTTGATTTTATATGCTACAGCTAAAGGTGGAGCCCTTTGCAAGTCATGCATTTTGTAATCATATACAAGGTATGTGTTTTGTCAGAGGCTTCACTTTTGTAGCTGGTCATGACAGAGCTAATTAACTGTGTGGATTGCTGGTTGGGTTTTGACTGCTTAACAATTATTTACCAATCAAGCCTTTGGGAAATTAACAACTTGGGGTTGGAATAGGTGATCCCTAGAGGTCCCTTCCAACTCCAACAACTCTGTGATTCTGTGAACTGCATTTACTCCTTCTGATGTTTTATTTGACCACAGTGCTCAGAGGACCAAGACAAGAGGCTATTTTGATTCAGAGCAGAAATTACCGTGGCCTGTAAAGACTTCTCTAGCTATGCTAATTTTCACTTTGCCATTACTTTTAGAGATGTGGTGTGTCACAAGCTTCTTTTCCTTTCCTCCCCATACTCACTTTCTAAAGGCAGACACCTCCTGGAGTCACAAGACAATCTGTTACAAGGGTGCTCTCAAAATCTTTTAACAGCTCCTATGGGAACCGAGTTGGGCACGCACAGCATGCTGTGTCCCCTGGTAAGGTCTGACAATGCAGGTGGAAAACATCCTTAACTGTTTCAGGTGTTTTGGGTTATTTCACTAGGAAATAGGGGGAAGCGGTTACCACAAAGAGTTGTTGTACACAGTCACAGATTGCAAAGCTTCCTCAGTTTCTTGGAAGCAAATGCGAGCACAGTATTTGTAAAGCCCTTAGTTTTTCCAGTTTCTCATGACTGAGCATTGGGCGTTCTCAGTCTCAGTCTTGTGGGAATGGGGATGAAGAGGAAGCAGAGCCAAATGTGAAAAACTTCCCTATCCCATGAAAATTTCTCACAAGGAAATCATCCTGTCACAAATCAAAAGCATTTTTTTCCCAAACTAAAACCAAGTTCTTTTTCTGCTAACAATTGCAAGTCGCCTGCTGTAAAATTAATTAACTTTTATGGTGAACTGAAAACCACGTTATAAAAAGACTGTTCTTATTTTGGTTAACATTGAAACTTTTATGGAAAGCTCTTCCTAAAAGAGAAATTCATCCAAGCTGATTCTTTCCTGCAGACAGTTTTATTTTGCAAGGTGGCATTTTCTTATAAAATGAAGAGCAAAAAAATTCTCAAGATGTTACTGATGTTTTCTTTTCATTCCAGAGTCGAAGATGATTTAGAGAAACTCTTGAAAGTAACCCCAAAACCAAAACCTAAGGTACCATCGAAGCCACCACTGCCTCAGAAGCCAGCAGTTGTCCCCAGAAGCACTGATTCATCTCCACTGGCAAAGCCAAAGGAAAACAATATTCAGACAATGAATGAAGTGGACATTCTCCGGTATATTCAGGAAAATGAATCTATCGATGACCAAGATACAAGTCTTTTTTGAACATCCATATTTTTTAAATGTTACAATGCCTTCTTGGCCCAAACTGCTGATGAGCTCAGGCATCGGTAGTCAGAGCTGATCAGATATCTTTACTGTCACAGTGCTCCTTTGTGTCTCATGATAGAGAAAGCAGCAAGTCTGACAAGCAGAAGCTCAATATGATGCTTTCAGAACGGTGCAGTTGTGGTATAATGTTGCCTTAGATTTTCAGGGCTTTACAGGGAATGTGGACAAGGACATAGCACTACAGATTGTCTACCACTGTTAGAGTGTCAAGCTAGTACAGTTTCAGCCAGTTTAGTCCTGACTGAAAATTGTGTGTTGCACACGTGACAGTTGTGAATAGTGTCCAACAAATGGTTTAAGGTAAGACAGGATGCTGTTCCTGTCATTTTAGGCGGCCTGCCTCAGCTCACTGGGAAGGTCGTTTTCCTTTTATCCTGTGCATTTTTATAGCAGCCCTTTTCTCCCTGACTGGCATTTCAGTAATTTATAACTAGGAACTGTTAAGTGCAGGTAACAATTACTCCGTAGTTCAGAGAAACGCAGAAATCCCAGCTAAGCTTGACAGTCTGCTGCCTGTTGTTGCACAGATGCCAGCTAGTGAGAGGACTTGTCAGCCTGCAAACACTAAACACTATGCAATCCTGGCCCCTGGGGAGAATAGCAAAGGACTGAAGATGGGGAGGAGTGCTGCTCCAGACATCCGCAGAGGTTGCGGTATGTACGAAGTTCAGATGCTGCAGGACTCCTGTGAACTTACTCAAGATTCATAAGGGCTATTTTCTTCCAGCCAAGTCTTCCTGGGCTTCTACTGTAGTTAGTGGAGATAAAGGGATTTCTCCAGGAGGTGGTTTGGTGAAGGTGTCCTCATGGGGAAACTCTGAATTGCTCTCTGGAGTCGGTCACTCTCTCCTTCCCTTCTCCCAAAACCTAAAGAAGAAGCCGTGGTGATTAATTCCACCAAGGTAAAATGAGTTTTTTTGATAACACAGTAGCCTGTTCATTACTATGGTGATGGTTAAAACAAGGGAGGATAAGCTTGGAATTATCCAGAGTGAAAATTAGGATGAAAATACGGTGGAGAAATTTGAATATGCAGGAAAGGAAAAGCATGGTAGAACAGGCATCCCAGACTACCCTTATTCTTCCCCTGCTCAGGCACTCTGATTCAGCTTGCTGAATTTAGATGATGGGTTGATACCTGATGTCACGTAGGAATAGATTCCTGAACTCATTCCACGTATGTTCTAGGCAAATGCAAAGACAAGCTCCCCAGAGGGAAAATACTAATATATTTAAGCCATATTACTATCCTAAAATTTGCCTTTCTAATATAAAACAAAATAAATAGAAATCATTATATATATTTTTAATAATGAAATTATCTCTATTAGTATTTCTTTTTAAGCCAATAGAAAATATGATAAAGGTGTTTTGGTTTGATGGGACAGACGAAATGTAACCATTGGCTCTCCTCTGTGTACAATATGTTTCAGTATAATAAAACGTTTTGCTAACCTGCAGGTGTTATTGTTGTTCTCTAGGTTTTATAATAGCAGCAAATCACAGTTAAAGGACTGATTCCATTTAAGACATCAGGAGCGCTACACAGAGCTAAAGTGCAGGCTCTGCTACAACCCTGTGTAAATAAGTACAGAACGGAGAACATGGCTGCACTCATTTTTCCCTTTGAGAGTAGCTAAAGCCGTGGATGGGCAAAGGTAGTACTTGATCCTGTCTGTCCTCCCAGGCACCTGGTGCAATTAGGAACCTTGTTTACCCCATCCTGCAAAAGGACTCCAAAAGCACTGAAGAAAAAAAAGAAATGACTTGCCACAGAGCAGGCAGAGAAGATCAGGCAGGAGGAATTAGTTCAGGACAGCCTTCCTGTTGCACAGCCTGGTGCAATCAATGACCAGTGTACGCTTAACTGAGGGCTGAGGGATCTCCATGGACATTTTGTTCAGTGCTACTCCGGGAAATTGCTGGTATTTCTGTATTTTCAGCCTACAGCCCATCACGTAGTCTGAACGCTGGCCATTGATTTAATGATCAATAAACTGAGTGCAGATCTTCACCCTTAATGGGGGATCAGCAAAGGAAAAATATTAAGATTTCTTGTAGTAAATCAGAGAAATCACAGAAGAACAGAGCTGGCAGTGGCCTGGGAAGGCCAGTTTGTCAACAGTCAGTGCCCCAAGCAGGAGCATCTGGCTTGTGTCCTGCTGGTGGCAGCTCTCACTGAGCAGGAGAAGGCGTTACTGATGTGAGGCTGCAGCTGAAAAGTCGGCAGATGCCAGAGCAGGACGTGGTGGCCAAACACTGTTAGGCTGCAGAGATACCTGAGCACGGGCACTGAATTAATCTTGCAGTGCAGTGATTATGCCTGAGTTATCTCTCATAGGCATTTTTCTAACCTTTCCCTAAAAGTTTGTCAGCCCAGAGAGCACCGCTGGAGATGTTGCAGCCTCCCTGAGTGTGCCATTACAATTCTTTGCCGTCCTATTAGAAATGTTTTCCTAACGCTTGGCATAACTGCGCCTTCCCGCAACTTAAGCTTGTTCCTTCTCATTCTTGGCACCACAGAAAGAGAACAAAGTAGATTGCTCGTAGTCTTTCCTAGACTGAACAACTCTGCGCCCAGCGAGGGTGGCAGCAAGACAGGTCAGGACACCACTAGGTTACCAGCCCTAGGTGTTGTCATCTTGCATTGCCTTTCTCCCCTGTTTCTGGAAGAATAATTGCAATATATTCACATACAAATTTACTTACCAGGGGTGATAAAGGATTCCAGCGTCCCACACCCTTTCATTAACCGCTCGGTGCAGTGACACAGCGTGCAGCCTTTGTTCCAGCTGGGACTGTGCTTTAATTCTGCCGTTCCTCAGAGCAGTGTCACCTGCCTGCCTTCCACCGCCTCCGAGATCTCCGCTCGGGAATGGCTCATGCTTTTGCAAAGCAGTGGGAGGGCAGGTATGATATATTACGATCATAACCATGGGAACAGTCCCAGTAACACCGATGTAACAACAGGACAGCTGTATCCATTCTGAATGGCCAAGTGGTACTTTTGCCCCCCAGTCCTCCCTAAAATTGTCTAATTAGCTAAACAACACGGGAAAGGAAGAGCTGCTAATTGATTACTGTGCTGGATTTTTAAGACCATTTTAAGGTCAGTGCTTTACTTCAGGAAAAAATCTGTCTTTCCTGTCAAGGAACTAATATAAAAGGATCCTTCATAAATCCTAGTGTTACGCATTTGTTTTACAATGCAAATGTCTAGCTGCAGTAATATTTATAGGCACTTAGAGGTGAGTTACAGTCCTTGAATATATTATATGTAATGAATCATTATTATACAAGAGAAGAATGTCAGACAAATGTAGCCCAGAAAAATTGAACATATTATTTGAAGTGACATAGGGAAACCACACAACATACTTTGCATCCTGCCAGACCAGAGCTTACTTTTTTTTTTCTTTTTTTTTCACACATCACTTCTAGTAGCAGCTATTTTATTAGCCTGCTCTTGACAACTCTTGAAATTCAATTATGGCCTCTAATGTAGTTCTTGGCTGACAGGCTTCACCTTTTGACATTAGTAATAGCTAACTCATCAGAAGAATTGAAAAGGGAGAGAGTTTTATTTAAATCCTTACAAAAGATGTTTTTTTAGTAATTAGAACTCTTACTAGGTATCTCTATTGCTTTAGAAGCTGCTTCTTGTTTTGCATAACCTTCTGCTTCATTACCTTCTGCATAAGCTATATGCTTCATTATTTGGGTCACGGTTAAAATACTGATTTCACCAAGCTGATTATTTCACAGATGACCTGTGGGTCATCTGCTCAGGTCTATTCTGTTACTGAATTTTTAGGAAAGCTAATTCCCACGTAGCGTTTAAGGCCTAGTTCTGTCACCGACAGTTTGAGTTGGGTCTAAAAGAATATAATAATTAAAGCTGATGTTTCCGCTAATCGTTGCCCACATGTTAGTTTCTGCAAAGAAGCTGAAATTGCTACAGCAGAATACACAAGTCAGCCCATGATTTAAGGTAATGAAAATCAGGCTCTCTTATGGGGCACTAAGGCATTAGCTAGTGAAAGGAGACTGTGAATGACCAATCCCTGTGGTAGGTAGAAAGCACTGATACTTCACTTAAAAACATGACTCATTTACTGTCACCAAGGATTCTTGAATCTTTATGTGTGTATGTGTGCATGTGCATCGACCTTTTTTCTTACCAATCAACATGATCACACATTTGTGATAGTTTAAACCTCTGTGAGTCAGAGAGGATTTTCCATGAGGTTTTGTCTATATTCTCACTTTTCATCTCAACGTCAACAACAGAACTGAATAAAATGAAGTAGTTGCTTTCTGTATTGCACTTATTCCTTCCTCGATTCATCGTCAAACCTTTCTGATCCATTGTTTTCAGCCCTTAGCATATCACTAATCTTACTTTATAGCCTTCTGCATACTACTGGTATTTAATGTCATGCATGGAACCTAATGAAGAATTCAAGTGAAGGAAACTGTGTGCCTGTGTTACTAGAGAACCATCTGTAAGGTACCGCTTTGACTAAAAACACTAATGGTGAAAGGTGATGGTGGTAAATTAAATTAATAGTCAATTATGTGCTGCTGTGGGAGTTCAGAAGTCAATGAAGCTGCTTAAAGGATTGATGACTCATGGATATTGTGTTATGAATGCTAAAAACTTATATGGGGTCAAGGAGACACTGGTTAGAATCATGGAAGAGAAATCTATCAGGGGTTATTAAAGATACTGCTTAGAGCTTGGCAAGTTCCTGGAAACTAGGAGATTATTCAACAAGCAAATGTTTTTGTATTTCCCTGTAGTCCTCTGCTTTTGGCTGTTATGAGGAATACTATACCAGGCTAACCCAAAACTCATACTGAGTTACCCACTGAGGATCCGGTGCCTGGAAGAACAAAACATCCTCAGTGCTTTAACATCCTTCTTTCCTGCACCCTCAGTAAGATCCGTCCACTGGCCTTATGACAACAAAGCCATTTCTCATTTTTGTTACTTAGAAATGATTCCTGAAGTGCATGGAAATACTGATTTGCAATATATCCCTCTTCAAAAGCTGCTATCAACGTGTATGTGCTGTATTTGCAGTGAGCAGTAAAAGTCTCATAGATACCAGAGGGAGATTTCAACCATTCTTGAATGCTCCTCCAGATCCCACCCATAATGGTAAGATTAGTAGATACTCTGATTTGCCCAGGAAGTCAAATGTAAGAAATTTGCAAGGGGTATCCAGGCAGCAAATGACATCATCACAACACCCAGTAAACTTCAGTGGGGTAACACCCAAACAGACCATCTGACGTTATGTCACGCTCCTTTACAGTGAGGTTCTCAAGAACCGCAGAGTTTGAAGTCATCACCAAACACAAAAGGACACAACAGCCCACTGGCCTGGCCCGTATGGTTTGTTACCCTCGATATATTGTTTGTATTATCGAGTACCTAGGAACTGGTATTGAAAGTGGAGGTCTGGGGCTGCTAAAGCCATGGGGAAGCATTGTGGTCATCATGCCGTCTGAATGGGAGTTTCAGTCACCCAGCCAAATCAGGATGATGTGTGAAAACCATCATTTTGTTCTTTTGGAGGTAAAAAAATGCAAACCAGTCTGTCCCTGAACTCATTAAACAGTCTCTGAATGCAGTTTAGCCATTTTCTGCCAGAGGCAATGCTTCTGTGCCATTTTTGTTGTGGAAGGGTTGCTTGCTCTGACTGCTGGGAAAGTCGTGCAGTCAGTCTGCATGGGCAGAATCCCGTCAGAAGCCTGGTGATGCTGATGCTTGAGAGAGGAGGTAAAGAAATAGGGGGTGACACTGCTGTCAAGCCTGATCGACTTGGAGAGCACCCCTGAGTGCAGGACAGACAGGACAGACGGGAAGACGGCATCTGCTGGATTTTTACGCAGAGCTCCAGAGCCTTTCTCTTCCCTTGAAAGATTTGGGCTATAGGGCTGAAACAGACAATTCATTTAATGTTTCTTTGGTGAGATTGGCGCCATGGTTTTTCAAATTAACTTAAAAGTAAACTAAATAAGAGTGCAAAATTCCTGGGGTATTTACTGAGCATTTTTCTTACTTCTCCTCTTTTTAAGTTCATCCAGGGAATTTTTGCTAATGACCACAAACTTCTCAGAGTATTTTGTTGGTAATAATAATTTAGGGCTACTGCTTTCACCTCAGAGGAGCTTATAGAAATGGCTGATAATGTCTGGGTATGCTAACAAGTTCTTACCATGAGCAAAAATAATAATTTATTTACCTTGAATGTTGAGAATCAAACCTGCCTAGTGCATCCCCTCCCGCCTTACGCAATCAAATCTGCAGGCTACTACGATTTGTTTTCCTAATTATGCCTCCCTGTTCCTTGACCTTTAATAGCTTGCATACTTCATCTTGTGCACAGTCCTCAAAAGGAATTTGTGTCCAGAACTGCTGTCTAATTATAGTTGCAATGCCTTACCTAAAAAGAAAACCTAGTCTACGTGGAATGATGTGGAAAATTCATCTTTTTCATGAGAAATGAAAAATAAATCTGGAGCTGTCTTCATCAGTGGTTTAGTTTAGCTCAAGGGAGCACTTTCATAGCAAATTTCCTGATTGGCTTCACTTCCCCTACACTGGTTCCCATCACAGAGCTGCCATGGAGCAGACTGGGGGAGCCAGCTGGACATAGAAATAACTTCCCCAGATGTGTACACGTGGCAGTGGGTGCTCCTCACCAGCTATTTCACTTTGCAGATCCTCTCCTGTTGTGCCTCTGCACTTGCTGATGGCATCGGTACATGTCTGGGGGTCAACTGAATCCAAAATCCAGCTGAACTGTCTCCTTCCACCTTTGCAGTAAGGGATTGTACCGAGGGAACAATGGGAGGAAGGGACAAAATTACGGGGAGTTTCAGGTGTGCCCTGGGCTGGAGTGGATTTCACAATATCCAGCCAGGTACCATTAATACAACAGCTTAGTCTCTGCTCATCTGTCTCTGCTTTCTGGGCTGCTAACGACTTTTTCATTAGGGAAACACTGCCTGAACTAAAAGAACAATGTTGTGTTGTGGGGGGTGTGGCACGGGAAGAAAACAAACTCCTTCATCTCCGGCTCCCAAGTACATGTCCTTATTACTCACTACAAAATCTCCGTTTCTCCTTCTAGAGATCTTTTATCTTTCCAGTTTCTGCAGGGAAAATAACGCATGATTTTGGCACTGCTTTGCTTTGTGTTTCCTGGAGAAATGGGAGATGGAGCTTCAAGAGTCCCCGAGCCTGAGAAAGTCAAACTGCCCGCGTTTCTGCCCTCCTGAGTGAGTGCATGAGGCAGTGCCTCAGAAAAAAATTTAGAAGGAATAAAAATTTCCTTGAGCAGCAAGACAGGAGATTGGTTGGTTGTCCCAATCCTGTCTCAAAAATTAGTAACTTGAGGCGAGAGGTCACTATGAGACGCTGTTGCTGCCTCCCGTTTCCAAGGTGGCGCCACACAAACCTGTCTGGAAGGGGTGACAGGGTGGTGGCAGGGCTGCGCCCCACGCTCTCAGGCAGGGGCTCCTGGGAGAGCTTTCAGCTAAGGCTGACAAGCAATGAGGCTTTTCGGAGCAGTACTGCACCTGGCAGATTGACCAGCTCCAGTTTTCCCATATTTGCAAGCCTGTGCATCACAGCTCTGTTATGTAGAGTAGTCACGAGCTGACCCATTTCCCTTTAACGCAGTAATTACCAGACTGGCTGCCTTTCCCTTCAAGGTACTGACCTACAGGGGCTCATCGAGTGATTACTGTGGATGAGATCTGTGATGTCTGCGTTTACCACAGCTTTTACATGCATTTTTCTTGCTGATGCTTTTTCTATTTTTTCTTTTTCCTTTTATTTCCCTTTTTCCTTTTTTCCGTTTTTTTTCTCTTTTCTTTGTCTTTCTCACTTGACCTGCAGATTTGCCATCTTTCTGACAGAAAATTATGAGCTGCTTTGGCTCAGCCATATGATTAGAAGAGAGTTTAGTGAAAAAAATAAAACTGTTTCCCTAGAGCCGCATTTGAATAACAAATCCCACTGAATTCTACTGAAGATCCACACAGGGAGTTACACAGGACTGCATTAGAAACCAGAATAGCAGGTATCTTCTGCTGTCTCGCCTTGCTATGAAGACTGTTCTGTTTGCTGGGGACACTTCAAAATGTGTCAAAGTGAGCACAGCACCGTGTCCCAGGGCTGGGGTCTTCACCCGTGTGCGACTGTTGGAGCCCTGCTGCCTCCCTTTCCTTTTCCTGTAGCTCTTCTAGTAACAGCCAGTTCATGAAAACAATATTCAGTTATTTTAGACACTTCAGATGAGACTGGGATTTAGGATTTTGTAGTCATTTATAGGCGCTGTGTTTCTCTCTGTCTGATAATATATATGTATATAGTACATATGAGAACATGGGAAAAACAGAGTCTTATTAATCTTCCCACAGTGAAACATAGACGCTGTAGCAGAGCCAGCAAAAGGTTCGTCTGGTTTCCTATCTTGGCCATGAATCTCAAGGCTAAACTAAAAATACAAACAAAACAATCTTGTGGGTTAAGGGATTTTCTGATTTGTTTTCCCTTTCTCATAAGGGCATATCTGAAATGTATATTCCCTGTCTGAAAAGTTTTTGCTTGCCTTTTCTCTGTTTCGTTAGAAATTCAGGAAGATGCTTTAAATGCTGGACAGTCAGTGAACTGGTGACATTGCAACAGATGAAAGGGAAGGAAAACTAGAAATAGGGCAAGATTTTAGGTACTACAAATTTTAATTTATTTTCCAGCTGAATTCCTATTTCATTTTAAAATGTCTAACAATGTTTGTGAGAAAAATAATGTTTGTTAGGATGCCTAATGAGTTTTCCCAATACTAAGGGTATTGGAATCTGAGTTTCCTCCTATTTTTTCCCAATAAAATATAAGAAGGAAATGAATAACCTTTAAAAATAAAAGAGGGAAAGCTTAAATGTTTTCTTTATTATGTCAGCAAAATAGGCCCAAACTGAAAATTCCTTTAAAAATTACCTTTCTCTTCCCCATCCAGTGTCCGCTCCCTGAACCAGCCACCATTCAGTCACTACAAACTACTTAGGATCAGTGAGAATAAGCCAGTCACTGGATTTGTGGCAGAACGCTGTAAGACAGAACTTTCTGAAGGGAATTTTTTTTTATAAATCATTGTCAGCTTGTCACAGCAAAACCCGCAGGTGCCTTCAGAGGCATAAAAACTAGAAAGCCGACTGCGTGGCTTTCCCCGGGATTGAGCACTAGGACTATAGCCTTTGTAGTTTCCTAGAAAAACTGGATATAGATATGGGATAGCCCCCCCCTTTTTTTTTTCTTAGATTTTGTACAGCTTCCCAGAACCAGGGGCTGCTCTCTGAACAAAACAGAAGAACACTGCTGCCCCTTCAGCATGGGCAGGGGTGTAACCATGCCTGAAAAGGAAATGTCATCCACCGCAAAAGTACTAAAGCCATGTTGTTGTCCTGATTCTTAGAGACACGGCTGTGAAAATACTTAGGGCATGAGGAAATGCTGACTAATGAGCAATTGCGTAGGAGCATGACTATGCACTTCACAGAAAAGTCACTGATTTAACACAGAAGCTTTCAGGTCAGTGAAGCTTGACGGGCTGATGGCCACGGGGCTTTGTGCCATCGCTGCACCTTGTTGTGCGTGTGTGTAGGGCAGGGCACTGCCAGGGGGAGTGACAAGTGAGATTTTGGAGTATAAATAAAAGCAGAGTTTGCTGGGATCTGAGTTGTTTCTAAGCATTGGAGGCTTCCTGTTATTCTTTCCTTATTGATTACATGTTGCAAACAAGACAATCATCCCATCTGGCGCCTGGTGAAACCAAGAGGAGCATGCTCATTATTAGTATTAAGTGGCAAATTATTCCTGCTATGAATACATCCAGCCATTTCCAGGACACTGGTTTTAGTTCCTTGAACTTTTCCAGATTTTAATTGTTCTGGGATAACATTTCACATACTTGGTTATCTGACTCCAGTTGAGATATTAAGAAAGATTCAGCTCAAACAGTTCAGCAGTCTTTGGATAAAGAAGTTGTGGAAAGTTCTTTTAGTCCATATATTTTTTCTTCAAATTATGTGGGTGAGAAGGCTGTATAGTCCCATGTCTTAAAAGAAGAATCTGGGCGTTGGTATAGAAATTACTTGAATGTCACAATTATGCCTTTTATCTTGTTGATTAGAAGCAGAAAAGGAAAGCCTAAACCTTCGCAAATTTGTCTCTATGATACAAGGAAAAAAAAAGAAAAGAAAGGGAATAAAAGAAAAGAAAGTAATGTATATTGTCAATACTAAAATATTGTGGCCAATTCTGTAAATTTTCCTGTTAACGTGGTCTCCCCTGACAGTGCCCACCTGCAGCCAGCCAGTGGACACAACATCTCTCTTCCATCAGCAGGAGGAGGCTGAGCACGACTTGCCCTGCCAGCACATCTTTCGGCTGCCAATGTCCAGCTCCAAAGGGGCGGTGGTGACTAGAAAAAGATCGACTTGGACCTACAAGAAAGACTTCAGCGGGCCAGCAGCTGCAGGCCAAGCAGCTCTTAGATGCCTGTGTTTAGGCAAAGGAGACAAACCTCAAGGGTGGTGTTTCCTATCTCAGAGCTGGCAGCTGAGAACCCTTTTTTAGTCCATGAAAACAGCTGGTGTTTCCAGGCTGCTTCATCTGACCTTCGGCTAACCTGGGGTGAGATGACGTACCCTCTGGAAGTGCCCGTTTGCCTCTGAAAGGGACCCTGGCCAACTTGCTCAGCTGCAGACTGTAGGCGTCTAAACTTAGGTGAAATGGATCCTGCCCGCCGAGACTTTCACCCTCCTGCTGGGTCTCCCCCAAGCTGTAAGCAGAGGAGACGGCTGCTGCCACCCACCAGTTGCCGGGAGGCTATTCCGGGCTGGGACCCATCAGCTGGAGCCATGCCACTGGCATTATTTTGGGCCCGTTCCTGCACATATGCTTTGGGTCATTTGTTAGCAGACAAGCCAGCCAAAAAATGTGCTGGCAGCAGGTACGCAAGGAGGCTCGTGTCAGCTGACGTGAGGAAAACAGAGACAGTGGTTTGTCCCAGGTGGGGCTTGTGTCCTCTCAAGCCATGATGGGACACGACCCAGGGGTGAGCAGAGGTCTGTCTCTATCAGCCATGTGCCCACCTGACGGCAAAAGTGCGTTTTCACAAGGAGTCTTTAAAAAAATCTATTTGCACGTGTTTATCCTGGGAGAGCTGTAGCTAGAAGTGTTGGAGTGGTGGACCTACTCATAGGAAAATCTGAAGGTTTCAGAAGACTGAATTTCAAATTTCCCCAGAAAGGCAGAATCTCAGACAACCAAAACCTCCCTAACCAAAACTGTAAAAGAAGGCACCCACCGGAAACAATTGAAGTACATTTTCATTTGGAATATCACTTTTCCCATAAAACTATAAAATTAGAATTCAATTTTTGCCAGGGGTGAAGTATGTGAACAATTGTGACAGCTTGTTTTTAAGAAAATAAAAATTTGAAAACCAGAAGTTCAGTCAGAAGGACACTTCTCTGTTTCAGCTCTGTTTCAATTAAGTTTCATTTCGGGGTGTTAGAACTGAAGAATTTTCTGCCCTGCTGCAGACCTCAGCTCTGTTGTGCCACCGCATCCTTGGAAGGATCTGCCTGCTGACCTGCGACAGGTGGACTCAACCCCTTAACCTGCAGCAGTTTGGTAAAGGCTCCAAAGGAGGTAAAGACCTGAGACAAAAACGGGCCAAGAGCTTTTCTGGTTTCAGTCTGATCTCTGAAAACCTGCAGAGGAGCAGTGACACAGTGAGCAGTGATGTATATGAGCTTGGAACACATGAATAGCAGGTGACTTTCTCATTGCTCATTTATCAAGGAACAAAGTAAGTTGTGGGTACAAGGAGTCCCGTGCATACCTTCCCCATCGCTTGTAACTTGACTACAAGCCAACCACTTTGTTCCATAAATATGACAGCCTAAGTGAACCTTCTATCTACCCCAGCTAAGGAGCCTGGCTGCGTGGCGGTGATCTCCCCTTGAGCTGGGACATCCCTCCAGGTTGTTCCTCAAGGCAGAGAGACCTTTTACCAACTGTAGATCTTTGGTGAGTGACCGATAACGTGCAGAACTTTGAAGTGTGGTAACTCTAATTTGTGCCTTGGTAACTTTGATTTGTGCCTCAGTAACTCTAAATAATTGTTCAGATGATCGTGTCCTACAGTAATAAAGTGAAGCTTGCCATGAAAGTTTGTTAAGTCACACTTTTATGACATAGTATTAAAACTACTTTGCTAGTATCTTTGAAGGTGATTAAGTGACCTAAACCACCCATTCACAGCATAACCCCATTTCAGCAGAAGGAATAGAGCTGAGCATCACCTTCTTGAGACTGACAGCTCATGTGAAGAGCTACCTCCCTAAACAGAAGAGCAGAGCACTCTGAAACCTCATGTCAGTGGAAAAAAAAATAAAAGTACATTCTCTGTGGAGCCATTAAATATTTACAACCTCAGGTAGCAGACCTCGGCTGTGGCGTGGTGTCGGTGGATTGCGTGCCCGTCATGACAGATCGTGCCCGGGACAGATCCGATCGCAGAAGTGTTGCCTCGTGTGCTGTTAACCCCACCAGTGTGTCCTTGCCACCATGACCCAGTGCAGGGGGATGAGATGCCAGGAACGGGTGAGGGTGCCTGGCAGTGGAGATGAGATATGGCCCCAGCACAAAGGGGAGGTGCATCCGAGTTGTGTGGTGGAAAGCTTGTTGCTCTGCAGTTTTTCAGGCTTGCATGGAGGTGATGGGAAAATCTTTGCAGAGAGTTTTCGTCCTGCTCTTGCACAGAGTTTGTATTCACTCCAAGTTCCTCTCAGAACTGAAGTGAAGGATGATTTAAAACCCACAAGGGGGGACACCTGAGAAAAAAAATGCCTTTTGCTTCATGCAGTCGGTTGGTTTAATGGTGTGCTTTGGAAAGCCTGAGTGATAAATTTCTGGGGAATAATGAAAGGGAACTGTACCTGCAGCTGACCTGTAGGGTTTTAATGAGACAAGCTCTCTGATTTACACTTTAGCATTTGCATCCTAAAAAATAAGCACCATCCTGACTTCCTTGTGCAGGCAGGAGGCTGGAGAGTAGTACTCCCACCTCTTCCACTCCCTCACAGGGCTGTTCTTCCAGATTTTGCAAAAGGTACATTTAGCCAAGGGTAAGAGTGCTTATCTCATGCAATGACAGAACAATAGTTCATTGACAAGTTATCCGAAGGGTCATGCACCTACATAAAACCTTCTGTGCGTAAAATTAAGATTTTGGCTGTTCCTCCATGTGTCCTGTTACAGAAGCTCTAGGCTCTTTGCAAGCAGTAATTAAGCCCAGTTTGTCAGAAGGTGCACAAGGCACAAACAGCCCTTCATGTCTCCGGTCACACCAAAGCTATTCTATCCTGATGTGGGCATGTGCTTCTTTGTTAAATAAAACTTGAGTCCCCTTAGAGGAACACAAGGAAAGCAGAGGGCACTCTGGTGTGCTCTGATCTCCTTTGGGCACTTCGTAGTTTGCCTTCAGATTTACTTGCAGATGATGTGTCAGCAGTGGTGCTGGACCAAGGGGCTAAACCAAACCACAGACATGTGCCCAAACCTGAGATGTGCTAGTCCTGCTCCACAAGCTGGCACAACAGAAGTTATGCCTGACAGTGGACATCAAGGGAGCTTTTGGCCCATTATTCAGTTTTTCATGTGTATGCAAAGAAACCCAATCCTGAGACACTGCCTTGAGCAACTGAGTGAAATAAACACAATGTGTTCTTGGGAAGGGACTTGCAAAGAGTCAGAGGAGTCTGGAAATCAATTAGCAGGGGTTGTTCAACCAGTAGTTAATGAGGAGCCCCAAAGTTTTGTTATTTTCTTCATGAGTTTTCCTTCATGGGAACTGAAGGAGTAGGTGGGGAGAAGAAGGAGAGTCTTTTCAAAATTTCACACTTGATCCAAGGCAAAGCACTCAGGTAGATGCACCCAGGTTTTCTTTGCTGGTTCCAGTGCAGAGGCCCCTATGGGCACAGACTTGCAGAGCTGGGTGTTGTCTGTGTACAAGGGATGAGAGAGATCATTTTCTGATGATTGAAGGTACCTGTTGCTGTTAACACCAACATAGTGCCATGAGGAGAAAGACAGAGGTGGAAAACAACAGTGCTCAGTTTTGCTCTAAAAAGACTGAAACACTGTCAGAAAAAAAACTCAGCACGGTCGAGGTGAAGTTCAGAGGATTGTAACTAGTGGCACAGTCTAGCTGGAGGTTGTAACAAATGGTGTTCCCCAGGGGTCAGTGCTGGGTCTGGTCCTCTTCAGTATATTCATCAGTGAGCTGGATGAGGGTATAGAGTGTACCCTCAACAAGTTCTCTGATGACACAAAACTGGCAGAGGAAGCTGACACACCAGAGGACTGTGCTTCCATCCAGCGTGACCGGGACAGTCAGGAGAGTTGGGCAGAGGGAAACCTGATGAAATTCAATCAGAGCAAGTGCAGGGGCCTGCGCCTGGGGAGGAATAACCCCATGTATCAGTACAGGCTGGAAAGCAGCTCTAAGGAGCAAGACCTGGGAGTCCTGGTGGACACAGGATAACCATGAGCCAGCAATGTGCCCTCGTGGCCAAGAAGGCCAATGGCATCCTGGGGGGCATCAGGAAGAGTGTGGCCGGCAGGCTGAGAGAGGCCATCCTGCCCCTCATCTGCTCTGCCCTGCTGAGGCCACATCTGGAGTGCTGTGTCCAATTCTGGGCTCCCTGGTTCAAGAAGGACCAGGGACATGAGGCTAATCCAGGCACAGTGTTTCAGGCGGCAATGCAGCGTGTGCAGAGGTGGAGCAGAGGGCTGGAGCCGCTGCAAGAGTTGCAGCCTGGCACTAAAACATCTCCCTTGTAGGCGTCCTTTCCAGTCCCAGAGCGCGCATCCCGACAGGCCTGAGTTTTGCAGATGAGAAGCGTCAGCTGCAATGTTATTGCTGCAGCAGTGATATAAGGACACAAGCAAGGTGAGGGAAGGTCTGTGTTTTTCAATAGTTTCAGTGATGTAACTGGGGGGAAAAAAAGGATCTGCTTTTGAACACATGATCCAGGTCTTACCTCTTGAAGGAAAGTCGTACACAACAGCAAATTCCTCAAGAAACAGATACACCTAAGCCCTTAATCTTCGCCTTTCCTTCTCCCCTTCCCTTCTCTCCCCTTCCCCTCCCCACAGCAGGGATGGAAGAGGCATTATCGTTTACTGCTTGGCTAGTAAGGTTTCTCCAGACATGGGAAACCATAGTTCGTATCTCCTCTCTGAATTGATTTTAATGTAGTTCACCATGTTAAAAATTATTCTGGACTTTGAGATTCTCCTAAATATAAACATTATTCCACGTTTTTGTATGCATAGTAGAAGTAGATCTTTTTTAGGCCATCAAGTACATGTAAATAAATATGTCTCCATAATACAGACATGAGGGTATGTAACTGATTTTAGTTGTCCCTCCCAAGATGAATGGAAGGATGTATATTTTAACACTAGCTATCCCCTGAAGTGGGAGTTGATTGCAGGTCTCCTTACTCCCAGGCGGTGCCCTTTTGTCCTAGTCAACAAAAAATAAAACACATTTGACAGGAAAAATCTTTCTGTATCCCTTTCCAGACTCTCTGCTGGGTGGACATTTAAAGCATCTACCTGTTAGGAAGGAGGCCTGGGTTCATTTTCCCTAAGGGAGGCATGACTGGGCACGTTTCCCAGGGCAGCTGCCTAACCACTGACCGAGAACATAAAACATGGAGTTTGCCACATCCTCCCACGACATGGGTGGTGGGACACTGGGGCAGGTTGCCCAGAGAAACTGTGGATGCTCTGTTATTGGAAGTGTTCAAGGCCAGGCTGGATGGGTCTCTGAGCAATGTGATCTAGTGGGAGGTGTCTCTGCCCATGGCAGGGGGGTTGGAACTAGATGATCTTTAAGGTCTCTTCTAACCCGATTCATTCTATGATTCTATGATTCTATCTTTTAAATACGGTGTGATCCTACCCAGCAAAGGAAAAGGCTGAGCCATTTCTCTATGTGTGCAGAAACATGCTTAAATCTGTGACGTCGGATTTTGCCCATTTGCAGACCCCAAGGTACCTGCCCATCTCTCTGCTGGCAGTGGACCTGGCTGTCAGCAGCCACTCTGACATTCGAAAGCAGACATCAGCACATAGATGCTCTGAATCACGGATGGAAAATCACTGACCAGCGGGACCTAAATGTCAGTGTCTGAGGGGTCTGCAGATGCATGAGGACTAGGCAGCTGATGAGTTTTCAGAGGTCAAACTCTGAAATGGAATTTGGGAGAGTCACCTGAGTCTTTTTGTGCATCTTAGTCAAAAAGGTTCTCTGAATACACACACACATATATATATATACACGTATATATTTACATATTTTGAGACAGTAGCTGCTAAGGTGATATGACAAATTTTTGACATCTAGCTGGATGTCTGGGCTCAGAGAAACAAGGAGATCCCGCTCCCACGGGCCTCCATCTTTAATGAGGAAAGTGTGACAGTGCCCTGAGGACTGAGGACAGAGGAGGCTGGGGAGAAAGGAAGGTGGCTTATGTCTTGCCAATACTTTTTCATCTTGTTCCTATTTACATCTTTAAGAATGTAGTGCTCTAATGCAGCATGCAGATTGTATGTGAGGCTGATGAACATGAGAGAAAGCTACATGTTCCTAAACATCCGAAAAGTTGCAAGGTTCCCATTTTCCTAGAAACAAATTTCCATCTGTGTATGGATATGCCTTTGGGATTGTTCAGCAGATTTTCATACCCAAGGATAATGCATACGTTAAGTCGATTTGTTTCTTATCTGATTCTGGGGCTTTTTCACCCTTTTCATTATGGAAATTGCTCCATCCTTTTAAAGGCTGTTGTGCCTTTGGCCTGAGCAGCTCAGGATGTCTCCTGCAAAGCCCTGTGAACTGAGTACAGAGGGCGGCTGCTTTTTCCTTTGACATCACTGCCCTTGATCAGGTCTCTGATAGTCACCTAGTTCCTCCTATAAGAGCATGAATACAGTGACAACCCAAAGGCAGCGCTCACAGGAGTGAAAAAGAAAGTGTGTTCTATGCTCATCTCAACAAAATAAATACAGGGAGTGAGAGCAGAAACGTCAAGAGAATCTGAAACAGGCAACTGCTTTAAAAGAAAATCTCCACAGACATTTTGATCTTACAGGGATTACCACACAGCTTTTGTATCTTGAGCAATTATTTGGCATCGCCTTCATGTCACACAGGAGGGATTGGTATTTAATTTAATTGAAGTATTGGGTAATGAATTTAAGAATAAAAGGACAGATCTGTATCTTGGTTCCCAGGTTTTGCCCAGTGTTGAGATATTTCTTCTTTGCAGGGGCTGGGGAAAAGCCAGAGTCCAGCTCGGATGCTCTACGCAGGCAGACACAACACTTGTGTGACTTGTACCATTACGCAATTAAAATGGCAAGGAACGAGTCGCTGGGTATTACTACTGTTCGTCTGCTCCTATAGCCAACTTCCATTTTCCCACAGAAACAGCTAACGGTAGAGAATCTAACAGGTTTCCAAGTGTTTCCCTGCCCTTCAGGATAAAACTGCCAGGTTTACAGGCTAGATTAAAAGAGTCAGGAAATTGCTTCAATAAACTGAAAGGTCTGTTGATACCAAACCCTTTCAGAAAACTTTGGTGCATTCTGCCACTTTTGTCCCTAATGTGAGTAACTCCTCTACCACCGGAGTTTAAAAGAAAAAGGTCAGGTTGAGATGAACATGATCTCTCCTGAATCTAACAAACCCTTGGCTTCACGGCTAGCACCATCCATTGAGCTGAAGCCGGGAGCACTGAGCAGTCTGGGTGCACCAGCTCATCCCTGGGATAGCAAATGCCACTGCCACTGCGTCCTGGGGACTGTGGCACTGGGTGTCCCAGCAGAGGTGCTGGCCCTGAAGGGTGGCACCTCCTAATCGCAGGCTGGGCTGAGTGAGACAGTGCAAAGGAGGTTTCTTCTCTGACGTTTCTCCCGTGGCTGCTGTTTCCTGATGCAAGTCACCATTGCTTTGGTGGGGTGAGGGCAGTTTTGCACAGAGCTGTGCTCCGGGCCAGCCCTGTCCTCTGCTCCCCATCCTTCTATCCAGTATGAATTCCTTCTTCCTCAAGACACGTGTCCCACTGTTGGCCAGCTTCTGCTGCCTGCTGGTACATAACTGCCTTTTGGCAAAGGCAAAATCTCCCATACAGATAACAATTTTTTGGCATCCCAGAAGGATAAAGACGTCATTGTTTTGACACGCGAGCATGAGGATGAGTTTTTAATTGGAATGGCCCCAGCTCTGGGCTGGCATTGCAGGTGCCCAGCTGGGACAGCCCTGTCTGCCTCCCCCACTCCTGCAGTACCACAGTGGGGACACCCTTACGCCCCAGCTTTGGAGCATGGAGCTGGGCTGCTGCAGGTACATAGAATTTGCACCTCAGTTTTCTCATGAAATTATCTGTTCTCACCAGTGCCTACAGCAAAGTGCCTTTGCCTCTGTGCTGTCTTCTGTACCTCCCAGCTGCAGGAGGATGCCTGGAGTCACGGTACCCTTTGCTGATGGTGAAGAGCTCCTTCCCCATAGGCCCATGGTGTCTGACCCCTCAGGAAAAACCTGATCCTTGGATTTAGTTGTACATAAAACCTCAACAAACACTGAGAGAAGAGTGGCACAACTGGAAAAACAGGGGATGCCACTGACTTCTGTATGAAAAGTCCTCTCTGCACAGGAGCATCACCTGCACAGTGACACCACATCCTCACCTGAGCTGGGCCAGATTTTTAATTTATTACAGGCTAATGAAGTTGGGAGACATATGGGGACCTTTCAGCTCTGTATGTGTTCAGTTTGATGAATCCTCTGCGGGGTAGGGTGGTTTATGAAGCACTGTTGCTTTGGCCTGTCCATCTTGAATGACTCTGGATCCAAATGCCAGAGTTCTGGAATGGGATCCTTTGTGGTAGACCTTAGGTCTGTGCAGGTGTGCTTCAGCCCTGTACAAGCTGGCAGTGCAGAGATGCGACGCAGAGTCATGCTACTGTTTTCCGGAAACTGGTCCTGTTTGGCCATAAGCTGCTTTTGCATAGCACTGGGAGTATCTCTTGCTGGTAGGCACTTAGTTTTTGGGCAGCATGGAATGGTGATAGTGTCAAGCCCCCCTGCTCCCTTCAGAAGTGCTATGTGAAAGAGTTCCCTTAGAGTAGACAAGTGGTTAAAAATAACCCTGTGGGCCTCAGTGACTAATGTGCTTGTACACCTGGAGCTACCTGTCCCTCCTCTGTTGCCAATGGTCACATAGGTCTCCTGTGTGTGTCTGTGGTCTGCAACCTCGGTGGGGACTGCAGAATGAGTGATGGATTTATATTCACTGAGAGAACACACGTTATCTGCGATGGTCTGAATTTTAAGGTCTTCATGTCACTACCTTCATAACTACTCTAATCCGGTGGGAAAACAGTCTAACTTCTAGCAAACACCCTGCTTAAAGGCCATGGTAGCCAATGTCTTACAATGGCACCTGGTCTCAAGTTCAGCACCACATAGGCAAGAGTCGTTTGCTGAAGAGTGATTTGTATGTGCAGTAGGAAAGAAATCTCTGTGCCCTTTTTTCAGACACATCTTTTCATAGTCATGTACATCAGCAGGTCTTCTTGTCCTCTCCCTGGTAACATCATCTCAACAATGCATCCTCCAGGGCTCCCAGAATCATAGAATCACAGAATTACCCAGATTGGAAAAGGCCTTTCAGATTATCGAGCCAAATCATTAACCTAACACTGACAAGTCCTTGACTAAATCATATCCCTAAGCACTAGGCCTGTACAACTCTTAAATATCTCCAGGAAAGGGGACTAGAGTAGGTCAGATGTGTTCCTATGTGTCCTAGGGGAGGTGATCCTGCTCTGGCAGACGAGTTGGACTAGAGGATCTTTCGAGGTCCATCCCAACTCCTAACATTCTGTGATTCTATGACTCTACCACTGCCCTGGGCAACCCATTGCAGTGCTCGATAACCGTTTCAGTAAAGAAATTCTTTCTAACATCCAATTTAAACTTCCCTTGGCACAACTTGAGGCCATTTCCTTTTTTCCTATCACTCATTACTTGATTGAACAGACTGATTCCCACCTCTCTATAGCCTCCTTTCAGGCAGTTATAGAAAGTGATAAGGTCTCTCCTCAGCCTCTTTTCTCCAGGCTAAACAACCCCAGTTCCCTCAGCCGCTCCTCGTAAGACACGTGCTCTAGATCCTTCACCAGCTTTGTTGCCCTTCTTTGGACACGCTCTAGTGTCTCAGCCTCTGTTGAGGAAATCTTGACACAGCATTTTGGGGCTCAGACATGATGTGAGAAGGTACCTCCTGCCATGAGTGTGATGCTCACTCTGAGACCCCAGCAGTGCTGCCTAACCCCTTATTGACACAGGCTCTGCTGCTCCCACCCTTGCTCTGCTGGCCTGGGACATGCCCGTGATGGTGAGCTGGCTCAGGTGCAGGTCTAAGCAAGCAAAACCACTCCTGCCCAATGAGACCTGTGCACCATGCTCACTTCAGTATATACACATATGGCTGCCCTCTCCAAACCCTTGACCAGTTCATGCTAGAAGTGCAAATGCTTTAGCCTGGGGGTGCCTTGTCCTGGCCTGGGGTACCCCAGCCACATGACACAAAGCAGCTTCATGTGCAGCCAACACAGGGCTCACACAGCAGAGATGGTCCTGGGCTCTCCTGGCCCAGAGTCTGGTCAGGCACAGCACAAAGTAGAGCGGCTGCAAGTCTTCTTCCCCCTGCACAGCTCAGTGGTTAAGGAAACCATCCAGGATTATTCACACTTAAGGATAAGCTGTGGCATTTGAGCAACTTCAGTTGGCCTACACATGCCATATGAAGCAGGCTGTGCTCTTCTCTTGAGAACAGATGTTCTTTAGGTCAAGTCTTCTAACAACAGACTGCTGAGAAAGATTTCAGAGACAGCGGCTTTCTCTTTGCAGCACAGCAAGTGTGTCTGCTATGCTGGGACCTTTCTCTCCTGTGCCTGCACCTGGGCACTGAAACACCTGGGTTTTAATAAGAAAATCTTCAGCACTCAAACCCAGGACATGGAGATCAGTTTTTGGGACTACAAAGTCCTTGAGGAGGAAAGGAAACAAGCTGACATGGGTTGGCAAATGACCTGATCACAGTTTATCAATATTTACAGGAGAAGCCCATACCTGCTAATGAGCAGCTTCTCACTCTCCCTCTTTGGGGAGCAGATATCATTCCAGACTGAGAGGTAGGCACAAGAATATTCAGGCATGTATGAAAAAGCACCTTAGAACTCTGGTAGATGACCCCCGGCAGGACCTCTTGCCCTGAAACCAGGTGGCACAGGGGGAACGTACTATTGTAGGAGTGATCCATGGTGTGAGCTGGCTTCCGCACCTGTGGTGACCATCCGGGCCAGACATATACCAGGGACCACCAGCTTCCTCAGCATCATAGGTAAAGTCCTTGTGGTGCATGGCCTCCAGGGCCATGCAAGTCACCTTTCCCCAAGGGTTTGGCCCAAGCGCTGGGACTGCAGGTTTGCTGAGACGTTTGCTGGAAGTCGCAACACAAGGCAAAAGCACAGCATTTCTCATAACTGCCCTTTTTCTCGCTATGCTACATGAGCTTTTTACACTGACTCAGTCTCAGGGAACATGTTTTCTAAATAAAAAGAACTCCCAAGCTAGTTATGACATCCCGAAGGATGTTAATGATAAAAAAAAAAAAAAAACAACTCAAAAAACTGCACTCGCTATGATGAAAGATGACTGGCAAGGACACGTGCAAGATAGTAAAGCTATTTAGTGGCACGTGAGCTCTGAAGGAAAGATTTGTTTCCCATTACACAGCCCATTTCCCATAAAACCTAGCTTGGAGTAATTACTTCAATGAGTGCCAGCCAGGCTTTTATTTTTTTCTGTAGTTTTGAGTAATGCATGACCAGCAGGCCTAGTCTCGCTACTATGTGCACAGAAGGCTCGTTCCTGATGCGTTGCACCAGTGTAATTGACTTTTATGGAGTTGCTTCTGATTTGCACTCACTAAGAGGCTCCAAAACATGACTGCAGATTGGCAAGGTATCACACAGCACCTCAGCAGCATCAAGTGCCCAAGCGTGATCTGAGCCTCTGGCAGCAGAGGTTAGGTTTGACGTCATTCAGCCTGCAGTGAGACAGGATACAGCTGCACTGAATTACCTCATATCTCCTGGAGGCTGAAATGTCGGTGAAGACGGTCATCACGACTCCCACCACACGTGGGAGCAAATGTGTCTGACCCTCTGCTGGGCAGAATATGCCTCCCATTCCTCCAAATGCTCTCCTTGCCCTTGGTGGTACTCTTGGCTGTCTTAGGATGTTTTCTTCACTCAGGTCAAGCAATGCTGGCTCCAGTCAAGCTCCATGTCCTGCCACAGACACACCACGTGCTGGCACCTTATACCGGCCAGCATTCACCTAAGTCTTGTGGCTGTTTAGCTTGGCTGGTATCTCAGAATCACAGAATCACAGAATTTTAGCGGTTGAAAGGGACATCTAGAGATCATCTAGTCCAGCCTCTCTGACAGGGCAGGATCACCCAGAGTAGGTCACACAGGAACACGTCCAGGTGGGGTTTGAATGTCTCCAGAGAAGGAGCTCCACAACCTCCCTCGTAAATCCATACCTGCTGAGGACGGCTGATCTCCAGTCCTCGAAGCTGGAAAGAGGTGGTTGGCATGTGGGGTGGGGCACGTGCACCTTTTGGAGGTGCACCATGTGGTGGCACTGCCTCCTCACATCTCCACCACTAGAAGCTTCATCCAACCCCAGCTGTTAATAAGGAAAGAGATGTCCCTGCTGAAACCCAGAGGGCCCTGGAAATGACAGTTTTAGGAGATGAGACCAAAGCCACAGATGGGGAGAGGTGGAAAGCTGGCCTGCTTCAAGTCAGTGAGAAATGAGCCTGGTGATGGGCTCTGCTGCCCCAAGGGCTCAGCCCATGACTGGGACTCTGTAAAAGCTGTTCCCACTGACTGCCCTAGCCCTCAACAACCTCCACCCAGCGCCTCCCCATGCATGTTGGGGTTGCAGACCACAAAACTGCAGTGACTGTGTGCTGGCCTGCCAGGGCCTTCTATGTCAGGCAAGCACCCCGTCCTGTCTTGAGAAGTAGCCCTTCTTTGCCGAGCTGTAACCTAGAGCAAAGGTATATTTAGTGGGATTTTTTTCATGTTTGGGCGGTGGGTGCTGCAAGCTTGGATGCAAAGTGAAAACAGGAGAAGCAGCAAGGACGGTGCTGAGGGAGTTGGTTAAGCTTCTTGCAAGCAAGTGAATGGTGGGAAGAGAAAGAGAAACATTGAACTTTTGAATGTTACTAGTAATTAACAGTTTGAAACCTCCAGCGAAATAAAGCATTTTAAAATATTGTATGTTTCATTAAGATTTTATGTGCACCATTTTTTCCAGCATTCCCAAGTGCTTAATAAATTGTATTTATCTCCTCTTTAATCTGCTCTTTTGTTCATGAACTAGCTAAGGAAGGTCAGAGAGAAAAAGTGAAGGAGCATTTTTGGCAAAGGGAAGCATTCAGTATGTCACATTTAATAGAGGTAACAAGTACACAAAATTCCAGGATCTTTAAGGAGCTTTGTACAGGCAGGTTAATTTACATCTCTGTTGAATATCATCCCTAATTATCTTGTTGTTGTTGTTGTTACTTAGTTCATTGTGTGGATGTGTATCAAGGCATTTCCTCTGCAACGGGGGAATGGTTGACACAGATCGCTGCAGAGCTGGAACCCTTGAGCATGGACCAGTCTTTGGGAGGGCTGCAAGCTCTGTGTCCGGCCAGAAGTGAATCCGTAGGGAGAGATACCCAAAGAGACTTCAATTACATTTTCCCTGTCTTTGCACTCATAATGTTTTGCAGCCAGTGAGATCACCTGAGCAGAGGTGTGTCAGATGTTATCTGTGAATCCATGGATGGAGTTGAAACACAGAAGGCTGGAACCAAAATAATCCTTTTCCTGGTTTTTGAAGCACCTTTTGTCTCTGAAGCGTTTGCAAATATTGAAGCCTGTTCAGTGCCAGCAAGGCCAGGCCAGAAAAACCCTCTCTTACATGCAGTCTCTTCAGCGATGATGCTATTTTACCACATCTTTTAAGGACTGCCATGCTTTCCCATAAAATAGAAGGAGTAAGTGCCCAAAGCCTGGAGAAAAGCAGGCATCACTCCTACCTTCAAGAGGGACGAGAAGGAGAACCCAAGGAACTACACACTGATTGACCTCAACTTCATCCCTGGCAATCATTTCCACATATATGAATATCAAGAAAGTCACCAGGAGTAGTTAATATGGTTTCACTAAGAGGAAGTTGTGCTTGACCAACTTGACAAACTCGTATGATGAAATGACTGGCCTGGCAGATGAGGAGAGAGCAGTGAATAGTGTCTGTCTTGACTTGTAGACAAATTCTGGCTGTAGGGGTTAGCTGAGCAGACAGTGAGCTGGCCTGAAAACTGACTGAATGGCCAAATCCAGCTGGTGTTGACCACTGGCACGAAGTCTAGTTGGAGGCCAGTGACTAGCAGTGTACCCCAGAGGAACTCCCTGGCAGCAGGGAGGCTGGATTAAAATGATCTCTAAGGTCCCTTCCAGCTTAGGCCATTCTACGATTAATGAAGAGTGTACCCTCAGCACATTTGCAGATGACACAAAACTGTCAGGAGTGACTGATATGCCAGAGGGTCATGCTGCCATACAGAGACTTCAACAGGCTGGAGTAATGGGCCAACAGTAACCTCATGAAGTTCACCAGGCAAAATACAAAATCCTGCACCTGGAGAGGAATAGCCCCATGCACCAGTATATACTAGGGGCCAGCCCACCAGAAAGAAGCTTGTCAGAAAATGACCTGGGGGTCCTGGTGGACACTAAGTTGAACATGAGCCAGCAATGTGTCGTTGTGGCGAAGGTGACAAATGGTATCCTGGGTTGCATTAGACATAGTATTGTCAGCAGGTTGTGTGGTCACCACTGGAGTGCTGAGTCCAGTTCTGAGCTTCCCAGTACAAGAGAGACATGGATGTACTGGATAGAGTCCAATGAAGGTCACAAAAATGATTAAGGACCTAGAGCATCTCTCCTATGAGAAAAGGCTGATACAGCTGTGTCTGGTGGAGCTACGAAAGCACCCTGCCAGCTCCCCACAGAGCATTGTTGTAGAAGTTAAGGAGGATCGAGGGAAAGATCATCATTTTGGCCATCACGGCTCATCAGCACTTCATTACCTGCACCTTCGTTCTAGATGGAGAGGCCTCTTCACTTATGATACCTTGTTTCGCCTGCCAGCTTGCACTCAAATTCCATGCTGTTTATCTGTACTTATTTTCTCTTATGGAAGGTGAGAAATTTAATCAAGGCTGAATTTCAGCTTGTGAGAAAGTAGGCTCTCTCACTATCAGACAAAGATTAATGCAGATCCTTTCCCTTCCTCAGGACTTTATACTTGGCTGACCTGACTCCTTGAATGGATGCAGCCTGCTCCATGTCCTGTTTGAACAACGAGCAACTGTTTTTCAGGCATAGAATCATAGAATGGCCCAGGCTGGAAGGGACCTCCCTGTCATGGGCAGGGACGCTTCTCAACTAGATCAGGCAACACATGGGGACCGAACGGGGATCGAACCTGCGACCTTGGTATTATCAGCACCACGCTCTAACCAACTGAGCTAACTGTCCTCCTGCATCTTTGGCTCCTGCTGTGCTGGGATCTCCTTTGTCTTCCACTGCACAGTGGAAAACTATCTTAAAGCTAGCAGCCTTGCAGTGAAGGGGAAAACTTTGGTTTAGCTGACTTCTGGAAAGATCTCAGACGAAGAAAATGACCCACAGCAACAAGGTTGATACTGAGCCCCCTAACTCCTTTCCTTCCTCTTCACAAAAACAATAAAAGCGCAATAGGTATAGATCCTGATACCACCAAGTACTGCTCTGTACTGTGGCTGGACCCACCAGTGGAGTCTGGAGGGATGTCAGGGAGTGATCTCTCCATCATTACCACCACCTCAACAGCCTGGGGGTCCCCAGGTCATTTTCTGACTGGGACACCACTCCTGGCCAAGGCTGCAGAGGAGGAGAGTGTTGGAGCCTTCCTCCTGCCCTGCAGCATCACAGCCTGCTCAGGGAATTGTCGAGACTGGGACCAGGGCTGGGCTTCCCCAGCATTTGTGGAGCCGTGTGGAGCCAGTCCCAGGAGCTGAAGCAGCAGTGTGATCACCCAGTACTTCTGGTAGCTCTTCACAGTGCGTTGCAGACGTGTGGGCACACAATGCTGCTGCCACACTGGGATATCAACCAGCTGAAGGTAAGGCACAGCACGCCTGCAGGAGGCAGGCACCTGCTCTGTAGCCTGCGAGGCTCAGCAGCGCTGCAGTCCCCCTTTGCCTCTGCTCCATCCCTCCTGCTTCTCCCCAGGAGTGGAGCCAAATCCCGTTCTGACCTGAAAACGGGTAGGAGCTTACTTTGCAACCAGCTCGAAACGCAGTGTCAGAAACAACACTTCTCTAATCCTCCTTCTCTAAGAGGGACTGAATCTCCTCTTTCCGCAGGGAGACTGCAGTTTGACTGCCTCTGCCTTGCCTACCCCTCTACTTCCACCTGCTCTCTGCTCTGTTTTGATTCTTTTTCCTCTTCACCTCCTACAAGTTTCTGCTGTTGACGTGACTTTTCAAATATGCTGCCTGCTTTCAAATGGGCCTCATTTCCACTTTAGCTGTTTAAACTTTCAGTAGTGACCTGTTAAGCCAGGCCTTCATTAACATCACACAGCAACAGAACTAAGAAATGTGCCCGTGCTCAGCACACGCCATCAGACTCTCTCGGGTTCAAAAGGGCGAGGAGCAATTGACACTCGTATGCTCAGAGAGAAGCAGTCCTGACACACTGAGTGCTAAAAATAAGTATACAGTCATAACTGGTTATCCAAGCACCGTCAGGCTCTCTGTGTAACCCATAGGGAGAGATGAGAACAACCAGAAGATAATTCAGCCTCCTTAAGATATAAACTGGGTTTTGTTTGTCTCAGTTTTCTCAGTCACATCTCATCTGGCTTCCTAAATATTTCTGCAGAATTTAAAATTTGTTCAAGGTGGCATTTAAGGTAAAATATCCATGCAGATTAGATTAGTTCTGGATCATTATATCCCCTCTTAATTTCTGAGCAAACGCTGCCAACACCCAATGAACAAACCCTTATTATCCTTGCCATTGCAGACTTGTCGTCTCCCAAATTGTAAGCAAACATCCAGCATTATTCTACACCAGTTAAATAACATCATTTCACAGCTAATTTACACTAAGGGAGAGCATATCAACAGGTGTTTTAATACCTGGCAGTATAATTTTCCATTTTGGAAAGTGAGAACTCTGGGAAGTGGCACAAGCAAAGTGCCATTAAAGCTGTTGAAGTGCAGTTTACTCTGAGTTCTGGGCTTAAATTCATGGAGTAACTGAATTGGGGCACCAGACTGCTTTTTCAGGTGCCACATTATACTCAAGCTGATGACATTATTCCTTGTCCTTTTGTATCCAAGGCCTCAGCAGCTGCTACCTGGGTATGCCTGGCACAAACCAATTGTATTGCTATCAGCAGCTTTCTAGCACAGTGTAATATTCCTGAGCGCAGGTTCAGGAACACACTAAAAAATCTAATATTCCTCTTCTGTGTGACAGCACTCAGAGCTTTCTCCTGGGGGATAATCCCATTTTCTTTTCTTCTTTTGCCCCTTTCTGCCCCAAACATGCACCCAAAGCTCCTGTACTCAGGAACACTTTAACATCCTAGAATATGAGGATATTTCAGGTGAAAAAGTCCCCATTATTCTCACAGGGTCTATGTGATTGGGAGACGAGGCTCAAGGCTTGGGATTGTGAATGATGGAAGCCTTCAACCCCTTGAGTTTGGAGAGAGACTGATGAGAAAACATCTGCCTTGGCAGCGCTGTGGGGTAAGAGCCTTTCTCTGTCCCCTTAATGGGTTGTGAAGTCCCTCTGTGGTCCATGGGGATAAGGATGGGTTGGCCAAGAGCAGGGAAGCGTCTCCTGGTAAGGCAATTGGCAGTATATCCTCAAATAGCCTCAGTTATCTTGGGTGAATATGAAAAGTGTCGCAGGAGGGTACAGCCTTGCCTGCCTGATTACTTACTGCAAGGGGATGTGCTTCAGGGAGCTTCATATAACGTACGACAGGCGGTTTCAGATAGCATCAAAGCCAAATTGGTGATCAAAATCCCACTGTCAAGAGCCTGCAAAGAGCCAGCTGCCACGTCTATAGGCACGGAGCTGTGGTGGTGTTGCCTTTCAAAGTCCCAGGGGACACACAAACGTTGGCCACGGATAGAAGATCTCAGGACATGAGGTCACATAAATCTGAGTGGCACAAAGAAAGTCTGTCAGCTGAGCCAGACTGCTGCAACAAACCTACAGTTCCTGACATTTACTATTCTGGGACAAAGCAGCCCTAAATGCTTCATTTGAATTCTGGCTTTGAAAGGCTCCTATTTAAATCCAGACGGACGCTGCTGAAGCCAACATGAGTGACACAAAGGCACGTGGGTGCCTGGCATTTTCCCATGTGGTGCTCCAGTTACCCCCTCGCAATATGTGAAACCCAGTGTCCCACTTACCAGAAATGGTCTGGAAGGGCTGAATCGCCCATGACTATTTGTGGAAAAGGCCTCTCGACTCAAAGCATCTTCCTAAACCCGAACACACAGAAATCTGCTCATCTCCAAAATGGGGTGCATCAGCCACGATGCTTGTGAAGGCAACTGGCAGGTTTGCCTTTCACCCTCTAAATTGCCAGTGGGCACAGAAATTTTACTTTCTGGGCTCAGGGAGGCACAGGAGGAGGGTATGATACCTCTCATGCCGAGAAGGATGCACACGTCCTCCCTTGCTTGGGGAGCGCAGGCAGGGAGTGGAGCGTGTGGTGCTGGGAAGCTGCTACATTAGCTCATGTCGTGGGGACTGGATCCCACAACGGCAATACAAACCCTGCCTCGAGGTTTGCAAAACAATAGTCCTTTCAGTTAATGATTAAACCAGTATCTTTGCAAACTTCAGTTATTTCTGGTTTGCAATTGGCATAGGTAACAGTTTGTCGCCCTCTTTCTTATAAGCCGGTTTTAGAGTAAGTGTTTTCATCTTACTGAGCTCTTTTTAATGAAATACTTCTCTCTTATTGGACTGATGCCTCAGCTTGTTTGAAAGCAATTTGATTTCATTTCAGTTATTAACGTGCCTAACTAAGTACTGCAAACAAAGGGAAGATGGGGAAAAGCGCTTCCAAGTCCGTGAGTTGATTATGGTCTTCTTCCACCTTCTACCTTCAGCTGTTGCAACACAAAACCTGATCGTCCCTGTGAAACTGAAACACAAGAATCTTATGCTGTTTATGAGACTGTTATCCTCAAAAACGCGGAGGTGATGACTGAAGTCAACAGAAGCGCAGGCTCTCCCTCTTATCCCAGCAGGACACAACTCAGACATGAGGAGGAGGAAGGGATCACAGCCGGACTTTAAAGCCTAAAAATATCTGAGTAAGAGAAAGGCCTAAAAACTTTTTGGCCCTTAAAGAGCTCAAGCCTTTTAAGTAAGAGAGAGCAAAATTAAAGGGCAGTAGGTACAGGACAAACGCTGCCGAGCACAGTTGGAGCAGAGAAGCAGGGTTGCTCCCACTGCTGATGCTGGGAGCCACAGGGATTTTCAGCCTCAGCAAGGTGGTTGTGTTGGCAGGGCCAGAGACATGAGGGATGACAGGGACAGGGAGAGCACCGGGCTCTCTCCTGAGCCAGTTCTGCCTTCTCCCTGTGTGCTGCAGTGTTGGGCAGGAGCAAATCCCAATAACATCCCAGAGGCTGATGTTAGGGAGTGTTGCATACCCACATACCTGCAGTGGTAGCTGATGCCTCAACAGCCAACTGGCTTTTAAAAATAATGTGGGAGGGGAAGAGAGAGGCAGGAGCTCTCAGACTTTCACACTTGATACTTCAGCTGCATGCTTAGGAGAGGCTGGTGAAGCCTGAACTTGATCTTCTGTCCAGTGAAAGAAGAGCAGGCTATCAAGACTAGATCCAGGGCTTTGTGCTGTAGAAGTAAATCAAATGAAGGCAAAGTCATTGCTGAGAGTCAAAAGAAGAAACTGAGCTGAAGTAGGCTCTTTTTATTTAACGAAAACGAGAAGAAAAGTAAGGTGGGCTTTTAAGGTGCTTGGTAGCACTATGTTCTGTTCCTGAAAGGCTCCTCTCTCTAAGTGCAGTTTCCCAGGAGAAGAGGTGTGCAGAGCAGGACCATTCACTGCAGTGTTGTAGACCTCACAGACCCAGAAGTAAAGCTGTGCACAGGACAGCCCATAGGCATTGACTGCTACAGTCAAATGCACAGGAGCAAACCACCGAGTAAAGGGCTTTTCCTGAGATGGACAGCCTCAGGCAGTAGGCTGGGATGTCAAGTGTCCCACCAGCAGGGAAGTGCCAGGTCCTGGTGCCAAAACCCCCCAATACGTCTGGTCTCTGAGCAGACCCCTACTATCAAGCATTTCAGTGCCTATGTGTCCCAGTGAGACACATCCATTTCTCCTCAGAAGTAGTTTTCAAGTACTTAACCGTCTCAGCCAAGAAAACAACTGGATAAGAAGTGATGTTTCTGCACAGCCCAGTTTGGGAGGCATCCTGTCCTCCCCAGTGCTGGCACCTTGGCTTGTCCCTAATGCCTACATGTGGGAAGGAGTAGCATACGCTGACCCAGAAGGGGCAGCAGCCAGGACAGTGATATTCCTGTACAAGTTTACTTTAGTGTTTTTGAAGACATAAAGCTTTGGCTGAACTCAGTTAGTACCAAATTTTGACAGGATCAGAACTGCATCCTGCTTGTGATGGCAATTAACCTATAAATGCTTTTTCTGCACCTTGAAAATTGCAAAGTAATAAAAGAACACAAGGTCCTGTTATTAAAACTAATCTGGTCCACCTCTCTCCCACACTTTTATTCCCCAAAGTATTTAGACTTCATCTTGCTATTACCACAAAACAAGAAAGTTTAACAGTGGTTAGAATAAGCTTCCGTGGTTCACTTACAGCCATCCTGGATGTAGCCTCTTTGTAACAGACAATATGATTTAAATTAGAGAGAAGACAAAAACACATCTGATTTTCTTCTGAAAGACTATGCATTCCAAGCAACCTTTAAGAGCACTTCCAATGCTAGCTTTTAAGTGAAACTTTATCAGTCTGAGATTAAAGGATTAGACTTTAAAAAGAATTCCTAGACAAGCATGAAAATTTACCAAAAAAAAGAAGGAGAAGAAAAGATCCATTGTGAACATGGTAACATCTGTTTTAGAAGAGAGTGATGTTCTTCACAGCCTGATAAGATACTTCTTCCTTTATCCATTATGATTTGAGAAACAGAAACCATCCAGAAGAATTTCACCTGGCTGGATTAAATGGACTCCGCAGGAAGTTCTGTTTTTCAGTTGCTTAACTTCAAGGATTACAGAGTGTACGTGTTCCCTGTAGATCCTTTTGCATAAGCCTTGATTACCTTACAGCGGGAAAGCCTGTTCACCTCGTCAGTGCTCTGCCCAGGGGACACAGTGCACTTGTGAAAATGCAGAATAATAAGCAATTACAGCACCATAGAATCATAGAACTATAGAGTGGCCTAAGCTGGAAGGCACCTTAGAGATCATTTTAATCCAGCCTCCCTGCCGCCAGGGACGCCACCTCTCGACTAGATCAGGCAACATATGGGGACTGAACGGGAATCATGATACAGAATTCTTGATAGTTGAATCTGTAGCTTATTGATGTGACCAGATTAGAGGTGAAGGAGTTTCTTTTGCTAATGAAACTCAGGGTAAATCCTGCAAATGCCTCAGGAAGCCTTCAGGCAAATTTGACTCTGCTCCTGGCACTGCTCTCCTCTCTCCAGGCCCTGTTCAGCAAAGTACAAAAATATACACTCAAAGCTAAGCAGGTAGGTAGTAAGAGCTCTGAAAGTGGACATGTTCTTTTGTGCTTTTCTGAGGCATCAGTTTTGCTTGTGCCCAGGACAGCTGGTGTGCTGCGAGTACAGGAGCTGAGCTCTGAAGAGATGTGAGGCGCAGCCACTCTGCAACAGCGCGGCCACCGAGTCTGCACCTAGAGGACTTCACCAGGGTAACCCGGGGGATTAAAGCATGCTCCTGGTACCTCTTCCGCTTCCGGATCTCTTCTGCTGACATATGAGTGATGGAGAAGAAAACTCTGTTGAGTATGAAGAACACTTTCAAGCTGGAGAGGACGACATCATCCAGCTGCATTTCCCCACAGTCTATATATTGGTGACCTCCCCTACAGGCACTATTCAGCACAGGAGACAGTAACAGCACGTTCCTCCTCTCAGCCAGTTTCAAGGCAGGAACAAGGATATCTAAACCATCCTTGGTGAAGATTGTCTAACTTGCTCTTTAAGATCACTAGTGGAAGAGGTTCAGGGACTCTCCAGGCCACTCCGTCCACTGCTTTGCCACTTTACTGTTAGAAATACTGTCCCTCTGTCTCATCCAAATGTTGTTTGTGGCAACTTCAATCAGATATGTTTTCCCTAATGCTGCCAGAGAGACAAAGATGCTTGCTGTCCTCCCTACCGCATTCAGAAAGACTGCTGCCCGCTCCTCTCCCCTCTTTTCCAGAGTAACTTGTCTGCCATTCCTCCTGCCTCAGATTTCTTAAACCTCTGTCATAGCTGCCTGTGACAGTAGCCAACCTTTCTTAAACTGGATTTAGAGCACAAGCCCAAGCCCCATCAACAAAGAGCAGAGCAAAACCAGAGTTAGTGACATTCTGATACAACTCAGTATACATTTCCCTTTTTATTTGACAACTCATCCATCTAATATAAACTCATGCTTAGGGATGGGGTTTGTGGTAGGTTGCTTGGGGGTTTTTCTTGGGGGAATGCTCTTTTGCTCCCTCCTTTGTATTTGCACATTTGATCCTCTCTTCCCAAATTCAACATTTTACTGCATTGAGCTTCGTTGTTTGGGCTTTTGCCCTGGCCTACAAATCACTTTGAGTCCTGCATCCCTCAGGTAGATTTGCAAACTTGCTTCCAGTGGCTTCACCCCTCCACAAATTGAAGTGCATCCTCTACTCCATTATCTGGACTCAAAGTGAAAGACAAATCAGCTAAAATCTCTGCAAAGTTTTGGGAAGAAAAATACATTACGAGTGACCTATTGGGTGCTATATGCCAAGGAGTACAGCATCTACCTTGTTATAATTTAATCTCTCATAGTCTCTTAGATTGTGTATAAGAATATTATCTGGCCATGCAAAAGCATTTCTGAAGCCATGATGCAACATATCAGCTACTTTTCTGCTTTTCCTGGGACCAATTATCCTGTCAAAGGAAGGAGTTGGACTGCACTCACGTGACATGTTTTTGAAAAATCTGCTTTTTGATATATCTGATTTTATCCTTCTGGTTTTTATGAAGTTGTGAATAATTCATGCAGAATCCTTCTGGGTATCAAAGCAAGTCTGAACGATCTGTCTTCTCTCCATCCACATCCTTTTCCCTTTCCTTCTGTTGTTTGCTCTTCTCCAGCCTGCTGGGATCTGCTCTTCCACCCTCATTGTGCACTGAAAGATAATTGCTAATGTTTCAAGGAGTGCTTCAGATGGTCCCTCACTTACTCTGAGGTGATTCTCATCTGTCCCTCCCAGCTTATCTAATTTCTCTAATTTATGCCTTACACTTAAAACATTTAACTGAACTAAACATTTCAACACTGAAGAAATTATGGAGAAGTACCAAATAATGGTTATTATGCATTGATTTACCAGTCTGCTGACTCAGGAGAAGTAATAGATCTTCTACGTCCCATTACTTTCAAAGTAGAGATAAGTATTAGATTTATTAGGTCTAATGATAATAGTATGTTTATAACTCTGTTTTGAAAATAACATTTTTGCCACAAAGAAATAATGGAAGTTCAAGTTTGGATTTTCTCTTTATATAGCTATGACTCCTTCAAAGGCTATTCTTTATCTTTCATAACGCCAAAATCTGCTGTATTTTTGCTTTAAAATCAAACTACTTTTTAACCTAATGGTAATGGAAGTTCATAATTTTGTTTCTTTCTCAAATCACTCAGAGTGTTGCCATGGAAATAATTCTATATGGAGATGGGTCAAGAGAAAATAATCTCTCAGAGAAGATTGTTACTTGAAAAGCACATGAATTATAATAATTTAATCAAAAGCATAAGGTAGTCAATCTAAAAACCTATGCAAGTATAATAATTCAATTCAACTGCCTTATCTTTCTTTCCAGTGCATATCTTCTACACTATTGTTAAAAATTTATTACTAATTAATCTACTAATAGTTTTCCAGGATACAGCCCACTTGGCTACCGAAAGTGTTCTGCAAAGGAGATGAGAACGGATTGTGGTTTGATAAAATAAAAAGATTGAGATAAATGTGGTTTCTCCTGGATATAGAATCTTTTATCTTCTCCCTCTCTGCCCTGCCATACTGCTGTGGGAAGGCTTCCAATGCTTAATCCCTATCCAAGATGTGGCTCCACATCCACTGTATTTTATCTCCACAATCCCGCTCCCAAGCTCAGTGGAAAAAAATAAAAACAAAAAACAAACCAAAACCAAGAACTTTGGAAAGAAAACTGCTATTTGAAGTTAGAAGTGGTTGTAGATACTAGCCGAATTCTAAACTATTTTTCTATTGGAACTGATTTTTGTGCTAAAGTGTGGAAATTCCATATTAATATCATCAAGGAACAACCTGATTATCTGGGTTAAAAAAAATGCATCCCAGAAGTTTTAATTTACTTTACTTTTGTTCTTCTCATTAATCTTTCTGTGAACACTTGTGGTGTATCTGCCACATCTGCGCCTGTGAGCTGTATTAACAAAGAACTTCCCTGGGCTTTCTCCTGACAAGTCACATTCTCCTCGTTGTCCATCTTGCTGACTATTTGCTGCACAATGTCTTACCTGGGCCCAGCTACATTTTTGTCTTTACTTTCTTATCCAGTACCCTTCACCCAAGACTGTCCAAGGGGTTATATTTGAAATGACCTGTGATAAGAGATTGGCAAAAATTCTTTCTATTTCAAAGACAGCTGAAACAATATGGCTTTGTTGCAAGATTTGCCCTTGGCTATTGATCCCACTCTGCCAGAAGTGAGTAAAAATCCAAAGCACCCAACTCCAATGTTATCCTCCAATTCAGCTTCTAATGCCACGTCATTTGTTTCAAAGGTGACACGTGAATGTGCAAGACCTATTTTTGCCTAAAAGCTTTGGAGAAAGGTAGAAGGAGAATAAAACTTGAACAAAGTTACAAAACATGGAAGAAAGAAGGTGACAAAAAAATAACACCAAATGTGCCAGAGCAGCAGGATTAATCAAAAATATTTGAAGGCTTCTGATTAATATCACTAAGAGAGGAAAGTTTACTTTTTTTTTCTTTTTTTTTTTGGTCAGGTATTATACAAGGGAAATTATAAATTAAAAACAACGGAATAGCAGACTTATTAGGCCAATGTTTATCTGGTTTTAAAGCAGAAAAGAACAGCTACCTAAACCAGTGATAAGATTTCTAGAGAGAGAGAAGCAGGAAAATAAAGAAGTCTATCAGATAAGTCCTAAAATAGCTTGTGAAGTCTTCAAGCTTCTTGGTATTGACAAGGCATTAAGTGCAGACAATGTCCATCCAAGGGTGCAAAGGGAAGTGGGGGCAGGATGGGGAGAGATCCAGCAGATTTTTTTTCCAAGATCATCCATTGCCCTGCACCTGGGGATGGACTAAATAAACACAGACTAGTCAATGGCAGCAGCAGCTGCCAAGGCTCTTCAATAGCAGCAGTGGAGAAAATCCCAAAGTTTGCAGGAATACATTGGGAAGGGCTGGAGAAGGGAGGTTGTTTGGCACCAGAAGGCAGATCTAGGCTTTCTGCATCCCTCCTCAGCAGCCCCCAGCTCTCTTCATTCCCTTGTGGGGAACTCTAGGAAATCATTTCTAGCAGAGACGCCTAAACTTTGGCAGTGTGAATATGCTTTTCCTCTTTGCTTTTCCTTCCTGAACCTAGAATAGGGTTGTGAGAGTGAACGACAGCTCACAAATATACACTTCAGTTCGAGAAAGTATCCACATTTTGGAAAAACCTTGGGCATTTCTTTCAATCTCTCTGAAGTTAAAAGAAGCAGACACACGGTAAGAGTTTTTTATGAATTCCCGGATTGGAGTCAGATTAATTTAGGTGTTGACTTTTTAATCAAAAAGAAAAGCATTTCTGAACTAATCAAAATGGAGATTTATTAGTAATTCAAATTTACCAAATCGTTTCACTTTTTTTTTTCAGATGATTACTTATTCTGATATGACAAGTCTGAATAATATGATGAGGTTTAATAACAGAGTACCTAAAGGATGCCTTAGTGCTCCTATTCACCAATTGGTTTTGGCTTTTGAGCGGAATAATAAAAAATAGAAGTACAAGAAGTGCTATAAGAAATTCAGACCAATAGTGCTCTGTGTTAAAATTCTAAAATACTCAACCACCTCTGACCTCTGAATAATTAATTGTTGCCAATAATCAATTTAATAACTCCAAAGAACAAATATCACAACACAAGTGACGTAGTGGTGATACATCCTCCGAATTATTCGTAAGTTCACATATTTTACTGAACTTTGTCACATAAAATTCATCAGTTCAGGTAAGAAGGCAGCCTTGTCCCCAGAGGCTTTGCATTTTTCTTCCTTATTGACCTACCATTGTAAAGATATGCCTTTGTAAAGGAGCACTATTGATTTTTGGAAGACCTTTGGAAAAGCAGTATCTTGGCTTCATTAGAGGTTGAACAGCTTAGTATAGCAACACATCAGGAAGAGAGCTGAGAGGCATTTAGCCTCCAACTGACTGAAGAAATAAGGCAAAATCCTGGTAAAAGATGCAGAAATCCAAACGGGACTTGGAGTTTCAGTCTTAGTCAAGCTTAGACCTGCAGGTCTGAAGATATCTCCACAGCTGCTGCCTCTCTGTAGAGGCACCTGAACTGCATGGACAACTCAGGACTTTACCCTAGATTTTCTGAGGAACTAGAGCTTCTTCACTGAGTGCCAAGATACATGAGTTAAGCTGGGCTAAGTTCACCTGGCATGTAAACTCACTTGTGATCCAGGTAGTAGAGGTGCCCCTGCCCTCGCTGCGTGGCTCAGGGGGCTCGGAATTGCTTCTGTAGCAGATGCTTGCCTCCCTGATACCTAAAAAACAATTCCTGACAATGCCTCATGTTAGTGTTTCCTACTACTGTTTCTATGCAGGCTACTTCAAAACCCTATGCAGGACTCAGGTCTCCCACGTGTGTGTAAGGTCCTTAGATCTCCTCCAGGACTCAATGTCAGATGCTGCAGCATGTGGCAGCAGTGGTGAGAAGCCCACCACCAAGGCCTGTAGTTAGATGTTCACTCTAGGTGTTCATACTGGTTTTTGGCACTTTCAGGAGTTAGGCAGAGCCTGAGACATAAGTTCTCCATGGCTCTAGTGTTCAAACTGCTCTAGTGCAGCATCTGGGACTTATGAGAGATCAGCCCAGCTTTGGGTTGGCGACTTGGTCCTTGTGTGTCCTGAAGGTTCTTGATGTTTATTGTCCTGTCTGATGTATAAGGCCATACAAATGCTACATAAACCTCAGAGGTAAAGAACAAAGTAAAAGTCTCAGATAGGATTTCTGAAAGTTTTAAAGCTTTTTCCATCAGGCCATTCCCAGCAGGCAGAAAAATTCTGGCTGGAGTGTAAAGGCTCTTGAAATGAATAGCATAAAAAGATGTGTTTTATTATCTTGCTTCAAAGTACAGATCATGACCATTAAGTTACTCAGGGCTACAAGTTCCAGACCTCCTTTCTCTATGCTTTAATCTAACTAGCAAAGTAAAAGGCTGCAACATTTACCACAAGATAATGCATCTTTCTCTAGAACAGAACACAACCCCTCCAAAAACCTCCCAACGGCCCCCCGTCCCCAGTCAGCCTTATTTCAACATCCCTGCAAGGTGCACAATGACAGAGACAGCGGCACTTGTCAGCCATCTCCTTGCTGACCTTTAGATAAGAACAGTATCCTCCACTTCTTGATACCGGAAAGGAAATGATTTGCGCTCCAGATGTGCCCAAGCTGGGCAGCGAGCAGAAGCTTACGGCTTTGCTTTCCCCATGTGCTGTTCTTTTTCACCAGCTGTGGTCTGAAGGCTGGCAGTGAGTCCCCTTCCACCTGCACGAAGCCGTATTGACACCATCGCTTGGGCATCTGATGCATAAAGCTAAAACTGCGAGTGTCCCCTGTCCCTGGGCTCCCCAGGGAGGCTTAGCACCACCCTGCTGGAAATCCTGGTCTGCCAGAAGGGCAAAAAGCAGAGTGTAGCTGTTCCTCTGTCGTCCCACCCAGGAACCTGGGACAATCCTTGTGGACACCCCCACTGGCAGCCCCAGGAACCAGACACCGGGACTGAAGGTACATCCCCCTCTCTCTGCAGCACGGCTGCAGGATCCTACTGGGCATCAGCCACCCCAAATGCACACATACACACCTGGGCTGTGGGTATCAGTGTCCCAGATCCCATCCTGCCGTCTGGGGTGCCTCCAACATGAAACTCCCATGGTCCTTTTCTCCAGGGGGTTGCTCTCCCCTTTTTATGCTGCTTTGCTCTCATGGGGTTTCTTGGGACTTAACACCTTCAGTACCTCTGCACCAAATTTGGCTAAAGCTGCTGGTCCAGGTCCTGCAGGTAGCAAGGGAGAAAACATAACAGGTATGTCGCTGCTGCCCAGAAAAAAAATCTTTGCCCATATGACAGGTAGGAATGTGCTTGAGGGAATGCAGCAAGTTGTGGAGCCAGAAGAGGTTATCTCAGTGCTTACCCTCAGCCCCTCTCATGAACTGGCCAACTGGTCCATGGTAACCTGAGTGGATCTCGTGGGTGTCTTGCTCCCTTCCCTCCTTGCCTTCACCTCAGCCCTGGGGCACATCAGACTTCTCAGCACCCTCATCCAACAAAGCAAGCAAATAGCTTGTAATGGAGTTAACACTCCAAAATTACTTGGGCAGGCTGTGGTGAAAGCCAGAGTATGGGTCTAGGAGAGAAAGTGGTAGTGAGTTATTCGGGTAAGGCAGAGGGCAGGCCCCCAGGAGCTGGTAAGTAAAGGGTTGGGTGCCACCACAACAACTGTGAGAAGCAGAAGGGGAGCCTGCACACCAGCAGCAATCACATAACTGCATAACGAGCATCCTCACTGATCTCAAAACTGGTGCTGCTAGCCAAGCGGTGCAAAACAGGGTGTTAGACAGTTTCGTACTTTTGGCAGCAGATAATTTTTACTTTAAATGGGAGTTAATTTGATTTCTTAGTTCAGATAAGACTACAGCCTGTTGGGATCAATAGCAGGAGGTTACATATGGGAATGCAGAGAAGCATAGAAGAAATATAAGCTACTCAATCTAATGTATTAGCATATTTTTGTGTGATGAATAGCCATTGCCTTGCAAACCACTTGCTGCTACATCAGCCTTCTGCAGCAGCAAACGGATAGCATGAGCTGGCATCATTTCCAGGCAGTTTGAAGCCTCCTGCATTCAGGTGTGTTTCCCCAGTAAACTGGAGAAATCATTTATCACCTTCACAAACCTCAGTTGAACTGGTGGCCTTGTGAGATGACGTCTGCCTTCTGAATGCCTCGAGCAGTCCTTCAGATGAGCAGAGAGGGTTTGGCATGCCCTGGATGCGCTGAGGCTCGGTGCGCAGACCTGCATCAGCAAAGGCTGGCTGCCAGCTGGTGGTGCTGACCTCAGCAGGGCTCCCCACCTCCCCGCGTTGTGCTTCGAGCCTCTGGCTGGATTGTGGGTGCAGGGAGGTGAGGCTTGGCCAATTCCCACCCTCAGGGCTCATGATTAACATGTGTAACCAGAGAGAGCAGGTGGAGGCTCGGAGCACACAGAGTGCCCGAGGACGTCCCCGCAGTCCGCTTTGTGACTGCCATATACCAGCTGGCTTGCCACTCTCGAGGTACTTGTCACCAGGAGGTGATGGGTCTAGTAACACCAGACAGATGGCTCCATGCCGGGGCTGGTAGCTCTGCAGCCTCCATGGTGCTTTTAAGGAAACTAATTGTGTGTATTGGCAGTGCCACCACAAGTGCCAACGCCAGCAAGGGCGGCTGCCTGCAATGAGCTTGTTCAGACGGTGGAGCTGGTCAAAGAGGCAGCACGCCCTGGCTCTGCCACTGCTGTGAAACGCTTTGGGGCAGGACAGAGCAGGAGATTCCCTGAGCAATGTGTGGGATTGCTTGTGGCATGTGCTAGATGAGGCCAGAGCCACCAGGCACTGCGGGGTGTGTGCCACAGCCATGCCCCACACTGCACAGCCGAGCCTGCATGTGCAAGCCTGGGTGGTTTCATAGTCCACAGCACAGCTGAATTTTGGAAGGAGAAGTGCTGCCAGTGGCATGAAGGGGAAAGACAGACATGTTTGCTAGTGTAGGTGTCTGCATCTAACACCACATGGCTGGGAAGGGAGGTATCTCCACCACCTTTTGCCTTTGGTCTTCATGACTGGCATGTTCTGGGATTTGCATCTGCAAAAGCAGAGAGGGCTCAGGTGAACTCTGTGCTTGTTACTACCTACCCACAGGTCAAAACAATACCTAATTTTGTCGTCTCCCAAAATGCTCTAGAAGTTAGAAATAGTAGAGAAGAGAAAATGCCATGGGTGGAGTGGAGCTTTATGCTGGGATGCAGAAGTGCGGCATCTTTGCAGTGGTGTTGGTGCTCCTCAGCAGACCTCCCTGGTGTAGCTACGTGTGAGATTTTAATAAGCCATTTTCCCCAAAACCTTTCCCAAACGTGCCTCTAATAAGCTCCGAGGCCAGCGATGGCCACACATGCAGAGTTTTTGCTGTGGCTGAGCCTTCTTCTTTACTATACAAAGGAGGGAAACAGCCCTTGCACAAAAAAACCGGCAGCATTTCCAGTTAAAGGCAGGCCGAAAGGATGTGAGGCAATTCGTGTGCGGCCACAAGGCAACTCATTCGAGACAAAAAGGAGAGCTGTGTCAGTGTAACTTTCCCAGACAGACGAGCTGTAACTCAGAGCGCCCTTTTGCCACCTCTTGCAAGGCTCTTCCCTTTGGCCGCTGCAGTCTCTGCTCATTCATTCCCTTCCCTCCCTCTCCACCGCTTCTTTCATTACTCATTACAAGACCTATTCATGGACATCCCCCGAAAAGGGGGTTGCAGTTCTTTTTTTCACTTCCAGCTGCTGGACATGTAGAGCCAGGGGCCCAGTCCTAGGTAATAAACATCGCCTTTGTCAAAACAAAGCAAGAGTTTAAGTACTAAGGAACAGTGTCTGTCTGCTAGATAGGGGGCTGGTCTGGCCTTGGCCAGCTATTGAGATGTCTTTGTGCCGTGTTGCCATAGCTACCCTCCAGCCAAACAGGGCAAGAGCTC
>NW_009709631.1:88317-103895 GCF_000703405.1 Apaloderma vittatum
TTGTCCCAGACTGAGATCAGCAGACTTTTGGAGCAGAGCCTGCTGGAGACTGTGGGGAAGGAGCTTGTCTGCAGCTGCCGGGACTTTTGCATTGCTGTTGTGTGTGCATTGGGCAAAAAGGAGACAGGGGATTGCTTGAAATAAATAGATTTTATATGCACACAAATGTACACGTGCATTTGGACACATATATGTATACACACCATTAAGGCTGTGGAACAGTGGTGGCTGACGGACAGGTTTGCCAGCAAAGTCAGTGAAACCTGAGGTCAAGAGAGCTTAAATCAAGCTGCAGCCCTTGCAATACTTGACAAGACCTGCAGGGAGGACAACAAAATCCCTTGAAGGAGGACAACAGGTCCTGACAAAATAAGGTATTTCCAGATGAGACTCCCAGAAAACACACATCTACCTTTGCAAATCCATCAGTGCTGGGGATGGGGGGGTGCAGGTATCTCTGCAGCCAGTGCAGGCAGTGAAGCGTGGCCAGAGCCGGTCTGGAGCAGGAGCTGAGGACTCAGGAGGGATTGCAAAACCCCCATGGAGAAATAAGGGGGTATTTGCCTAAACGCTAAATACGAAGGGGACTAGTTTACAACTGATTGATTTTTTTTTCTGCCTCGATTGGATCTTTAGCTCAGTAAAAGTAAGGCTGAATGTTTGTCGAGGATTAGGGCTGGGCTGGGCACTAAATGATGATAGATGCTCTCTAACTCCTCTCTCTCCCCAAAGAGGAAGGGAAAAAGGCAGGGAGACTTACAGATTGGAAAAGAAGACTAAACCAGCTTTAATAAAACAATAATAGTACAGATAAGGAAATAATGAAAATAACAAGAATATTTACCTCCAATACTGAACCCAACTCCCCCTTCTGTCGACAGCAATCCCCATTGATGCTTCAGAGCAGGTGACACTGGGGAAGCCTCAGGCTCAGCGGCAGAGAGAAATTGGGCACAGGAGCTGGATTCGGGAACTCAGGATCAGGATCAAAGCCAGAAGAATGGATGAAGTCCTCCTTGGTGACAGGCCACTGAAGAATGGGAAGACCAAGAAATACTCAATCCCTGCGATCTCTCAGCTTCATACTGAGTATGATGTATATATTCCCACTCGGTCCCCATGTGTTGCCTGGTCTAGTCGAGAGGTGGTGTCCCTGAACACAAGAGGGAGGTTGGACTAGATGATCTCTAAGGTCCCTTCCAGCCTAGGCCATTCTGTGATTCTGTGATTCTATATGGAATGGAATGCTTTTGCTCGTCACCTGTACTGTCATTCATTGGAGGTGCAACCTGTTACTTCCTTTTCATCTTTTTTACTTCCCAGCACCTCCAGCATGTTACACAAGATTCAGCAGGTGATCTTGGTCACTACAGGCAAGCGAGTCTTTCTGCGTCCCAGTCTCTGGCAGTAACTATAAACATCGGGCTTTATCACTTCTGGCAGCAGAGAGTATCCGCACAAACATGCTGCTAACTTGAGAAAGTGCAGCCTCTTAGAAGACACTGAGCTGAAAAATAAAATCACTGGACAGAATTGGTTCATTTTAGCTCAAACCAGGACAGCGTTTCCACACTGCATAGTAGTGCCATAGACCAACACGGGCAGAGTGAAATCACGGCGAGTGGTGAACGCTTGTGTTTCGCTGTCCTGCAGGTGCTCGGCAATGCCTCCTGACTACACTGACCGCAGGGACTGTTGCACAACTCATTTGCTCCCATTAAAAGTTGTGGGTTTCCAGAAAGATCATGAGCAGCCTGAGGATCAACAGCTCTGAGTTTTGCTTCTGCCTACCACAGACTTTCTAAAATGACCCCATTTCTTCACTTCTCAAGCTACAGGGAGAATTTCAGACTCCTTCAGACCTCCTGAGGCTAGGGTATGCAAGTAACAGGGGCTGGTGGGGGACTGAGCTCACGTGAATTCAGAGAAAAAGGGCTGGATATGTTCAACATGTAAACTAGTTTTGAAGGAAGGACTGAAGACATGGAAATAAAGGAAAAAATACGTTAAAAATACAATAGGGCTTTACCAAGGTCACTTGAGTCAGGCTAACTTGATAGCTTTTGGTGATAAGAGAGAAAAAAAAGAAAAAGAGCAAACAGAGTACTCGATGGGCTTTTTTAGACATGGGAAATGCTTTAGATCTAATCTGTCTGGACTTCAGCAACACTTTTGATAAAATAGCCACATGGGAAATTATTGTTTGTGTTGGAAGAAGCGGGGACTGGTATTAGAGCTGAAAGTCTGTCAGGAAATAGCAAAGAACAAACAAAACAGGTTCTTCTGAAAGGAAAGTGATAGGAACTGGGGGGACATAATGGGTGAAATTCCTTGGAGCCAGTTTTAGTAAGTTTTCTTCTGGAACAAAAAGTAAGCAAGGGCTAATGATATTTGCAGACAATACACAGTTGGGAGGCATCAGTGAACTGGGAATATCATAAAGGAAAAATACGCCACATTTGAGAGCTGAAACAGAGGACCCAGAGCGAAGAGTTCAAAGCACCCGTCATGCACTAAGGCTCCCTCTACACTAATTAATTAAACTGAGCCAGGGCAGGTTTATGAACTGCCCTGTGACCATCAGTGAGGATAAATGTTTATGTGCCTCCTGGCACTGTTTGACCAGCTCGCTGCTAGACAATGGCCAGGCACAGTGTGAGGATGAGCACCGGTCAGGGACAGCTTCCAACAGGCTGTTTGGATGAGGTCAGCTCTGGCTTCCAGATTATGAGAGCCGATCTGCGTGGATGCAAGCCATGCCACGCCATCAGGCCCCCGCTCATGTTACTGCTGTAGATGTAGGTTAAGGAATTGCATCATTTTGCTGTAAAGTGAGAGTGTGCTGATCGACCACAAAATGGCTGCGTGCACCTGTGCAAGACAAGACAGCTGAGACAGTCACGGCTTGCGTCAGGAGAGAAAGTTCTGGAGGAATGAAGGTGTGGGTTTGCTCCTTCACAGTCTTTTCTGGAAAAAACGTGTGTAACCACGGCTGCCCTAGCCCAGAGTTATTCCAACTGGAGCAGGCTGGGATGCAAGGAACTGTTGGAGGGAGCAGCAAACATGTTCAATGAGAAGCAATTGAATGAGTTTGGCCAGTTCAGTCTGGCAAAACGAAAGCTGAGAGGCAATTCATTTGTGCTATCTATTAAGGAGGTAAACACCGCAGAAAGAAAAAAACAAACATGTAAGCTAAAGGCAATTGTTGGCGTCACTTCAAATGTGTATCAGCCAGCCACAAACAACTTGAGGCTGGAGTTTCACAGTAGTTTTCTAATCACTGGAGAAGAATGCTTCAGCTGCCTGCAAGAGGAGCACTGGAGGCAGAAATGAAGCCTGGTTTAGGAGGTGATGGCTGCACACGTGACGTGGTGGCTTGTGACAGCAGAGACTGGCTCCACTAACCCACAAGGGCCCGCAGCCCAGCTTCTTCTCCTCAATAATTCATGGGAAAACCTGCCAATAAGGACTACAAGAAGCGATGCTGAGCCTAATTGTTCCCACCATCCATCGAGCGCCTTCATTGACCACAGCCCACGTGTGCATCAGATGAGGCAGGGCTGCTAATGGAAACCGGCATTGCGATACGTGCAGGTGCAGAGTTCTGGGCTTGCTCCTGGCTTGCTGCTTGAGCATGTTGCTTCCTGAAAGACTTGGCCTCACACAGGTTATTAGAAATGTGAAGGAAAGAAATATAAATAATTTTAAAAGGGCTTGTATCTTGTGTAATAAACTGTGACCTGAAGATAGTTTAGACAGCTAAAAATTGTGATAATTGTTCTGGCTCATAACTCTACACATTCAATTTACTTCTTTTTTCTTTTTTTCTTTTTTTTTTTTTGTTTTACCATGCTTGTTTGTTTATTAAACCAGTAATTTTTGACCTGTGGTCTACAGATCCTGGAAGGTAGTGTAGGACCTGCCCTCAGGGTTTCCATGATATATAATATATGTATGGCACACAAAGCCTGCAGCTGGATAGGAAATACATATCCATGTAGGAGAAGTCAGAGAAAGGTCTTTGCACGTCAAACCAAATTGTTTTGTACTCCTGTGCTCTCACGATGGGAGGTGTCTCTCAGGGATTTGGGAAGCAGTTGAGAAGCCCCAACTGTTGCGGAGGAGTAGGGAAGGCAGCAGTGAAGCAGCTGCTCTGTTTCCATGCTTCTTTGGGCACTTGCCTTTCAGCCAAGCCTTTCAGCCCCCATATGCAATAGTCATAATATTGCGTAGTTTAGTTTTAATACTTAGTCGTGACCTAACAACCCAAAAGGCAAAATCAGCAGCACCATTCAAATCCTCCAGTAGGAGGGTCAGTAGCTCTGAGGTGTCTCTCAAGACACAATTTACAAATCCCTCCTGCTTTTTAAGTGTCAGCTGCAAAGTTTGCATACAGACCCAGGGTTATATGGATCTGAGAGCTTGAATATATTTCTAATATTTGCAATTTGAAGCCAGGTGCATGTGCCAACTTCTGCTTCTTTGAGGCTGCCAATCGGTTACAGGTGATGCTGGAACAGAATGGGAAAAGGAGCGAGTGTTTCAGGTCTGAGGCTCAGGTAAAGCAGGTTAGTGTCCCTGCTGTGCCTCAGACAGAGACAAATAATTTAACCTCTTTTTTTCCTATGTCCTGGGCCACTATGAAGAAAAATGTGCTTAAGAACCTGGGAAGTTCAGACTACTACATCTACAAAAGTCGTGACTGATATCAAAAGCATAAAGGCTCCTAAATACTTTGGTCGCTCTGGGGTTGAGAGCTTGCATGTATGTTGAGCAGATTTCTTCAGCAGCATATCTACACCACAGAGGAAGCTGCCTCCTTCCCTGGAGGACAGCAGAGAGGCAGCAGCGTTGCTGTGGACACACTTGTGGGAGCAGAGGATTGCAGTCCCTGAATTAAAACAAGTACTGTTTTACCATGGCAGTGAGTTGCTCAGAGAATTTGTGGAGCCTCAGTCTTTGGAGACATTTAAAACCTGACTGGAAATGGCCCTGAGAGACCCCTTGTAGCAGACCCTACTCCGAGCAGGGGTTTGGACTAGACTGTCTCCAGATATCCCTTCCATTCTTAGCCCTTCTGTGTTACGCATACATATACATCCATATACATGCCTACACATACATATAACCACATTCGTACATATATAAAAATACATACACATACCCTCAAGGCCCAGACACAGCTGAATTGCAGAAGCTCAGTGAACTGTCATCCATCAGCTGATACCAGTGGAGCTCATGTATCCATCTGCAGGCATCTGTGTGAGCAACGTAGTGCAAACCTCTTTTACTGAGGGTTGAAATCAGTCTCACTACTTCTCTCCAGAGATGGGCTGGAAGGGCACATCTGGGCTACAGCAGCACAGTCACTGTGGCTCAGCTGGCACGCAGGAACCTGTGATGTTGTGGCAAGCTGAGGGGGTTTCTGAGCTTTGCAGGTAAGCAGATTAAACTATAGTGATCTGTGTCCTCTGGAGCAATGAGAAGGGGTGGGGAAGGTTTGCTTAACCTGATACAGATTAAAACCCACTCAGCAGGATACAGGCATGTTCTGCCACATGCTGGGGTGTGTTTCATTAGCAATTTTTGTGACACCTCTCCCTAGGCTTTTATGGGAATTATGTTCTATAAAACTCTGATGAATAAATAGAATTTTTTAAGATAGAAAACAAAATCTTTGAGTAATAATGCAGTAATGCACAAAGCACTGTTGCCAGCATTAAAGGCTTCTAATCTGGGACAACTATAAAGCAAAAAGAATAAAGCTCTCCGAAAAGATTGCTCTTTTCACTGTCTAGTATTGGGAGCCAGACTCTCCACTGAGTTCCATCTGCATTGTATCACGCTGTGACGCAAGCCTAGACCTGAGCATCACTGGGACCACGCAGAGCAGCTGGAGTTAGACAGGGAAGGCTGGGCCGACAAGCCTTCATCAATTCTTAAGAGTTTTACACATTTGGGGGTGGTGTTCTTTGGTCTGTTTTTTACAGCTGCTCCTCAGTAGCCTCCTCCCAAGTGCCAAATCTGCTGAGCTGTGTGATAGTGCAGTGGTTGGTCTGGCCTCTCAAAGAAGGAAGGTTTATTCTTACAGGACAGTGAAGGGAGACCCTGCTATGGGGTTTCCATCCTCAACAAGGACCCACATGCCCTCTCCTACCGCCTCTTTTCCCATGTGGGAAAGTTCACACAATTTCTTCATTTTTGCCCACTTTTTGCCTGTCTTGGAGACCAGAAGATCTTTGAGGATATTGCTTGCCAGGTACATACAGTACCCAGACCTCACAAAGCTTGTAATGCAAAAGTAAAGGAAGAAGAATCCCCTGCCTCTAACAAGAAACTTTGCTGGTGCTGTCTGCAGCAAGCCTGTATACATAACCTTCTGGGAGGAGACATTTAGTCAATATGCTTGGTGTGGAAACGAAAATGTAGGTAGGAGCAAGGGATGAGAGCTCTCTTGATCATTGTCATCGATTTTCTGAAATGGCTCTGTGTCTGTTCATAAGAAGGATGCATGTGACATCCTATGTTTATTCAGTGTCTACTCTGGGTGAGAGAAGATGGCCATGCCAATTAAGAAGTTTAATTAAAGCAATGACCTTTCGGTTCCAGAGGTGGGGGCCTGTCATCTGCCAATTTACTTTCATTAATAAATCATTAAGGTGGGAGCTGCTGAGGACGTGCTCAAACAGCTCAGGTTTGTAGTGCACCTTCCCTGGTTGCTGGAAATCATTGCAGAACCAATACCAAGGCCTTGAGGCGAAACTCAGGAATATGAATCTAAGGAGATAAGAATTATGTCTGTGATGTTTTACTGCAGTCCTGAAATCTCCCAAGAGCAGGGACATGCTGTTACAGTCTATAGGAAGATTAATATAACTGAGTATCATATACATGCCACAACCAATAGATCCCATTTTTCTTCTGCTGCTCACTGTGCTGCTTACCTCGGCTGATCAGGTTACTCCATCAGAGAGAAGAGGTGTTCATCATTTCTGAGCCACAGCTGGCCAGCTGTCGGCCTGCCTGTCATGTGGTGAGTTCCTCGGTGAACAGATGCGACCAAACTCAAGTGGTGCTAGGAAAGAGGAACTGAAAATGACAGGTTATGACCTTGCTTATGACTACCTGATAAATGATTTCTGTATTCAGATGAATAATCTCAATTCTGAATTCAGGCTGCTTTGAGCTACCTCTGGAGGTTAGTTTACTCCACTTGATTCACTGCATTGAAGGTAGTAAATCCTGTCACAGAGGATCCTGTTGATAGAGGAACACTAGTCTGCAACTTGAAATATTACTGTTTGGATGCAGGGAAACGAACTCATGAGCCATTAAAACCCCTGATTTGTTAGAAATTTGTTAGTACTTCGTGGTTATTCTGCTGCTTTCCAAAGTAACTGAGTCATCTGAAGGACAAAGCTCATCCCGCTTGACCAGGTGAGACCTGAGTCAGCATTTGGGTGCTGCTCATCACCTCCATGTACTCCTTCAACCAACCTCTTTCTTTTACTATTAGAATAGCCATGACTCTTCCAAACCAGACTACTGATAAGGAGAGACTAGCATTAAAGGAGAGCAACTACATGAGAAGAAAAGCTGGTCTGCTTCCAGGAGCAAAAGCCAGTCTGGCTTTGTGAGGATTTGTCATAAGAAAAACAGGCAGAAAGGTCATCTCTATGTGAGTATGGTTGGTTTACACACCCTGATGTTTCATCATAGACTGCTGAATGTCTGCTACACTCTGCAGATGAAAAAAACCATTTTTTGTAGAGCTGAAGAGATGGTCTCCATAAAACAACAGCCCAAAGTAACTGAACACTTCTAGACACAGATAAGAGAAATCTCGTGGGTCTGTGCTGCTGCAAGTATGAATTTGCGCAGGTGCATATGTAGGTCTATGCATAAAAATGCACACTACATGATACATTAAGTGTCGAAATCAAGTAATTTAGAAGCTGGCGTAGTCATTAGTTTGCAGTTACATTAAGGAAAATGTTTAAACATTGGAGTGGACTCAAAAAAACCTTAAGAAAATCAAATTGGAGGCTGAGAGGGATGTCCACTCTGTGGAATGACAGCAAGAACCAAATAGCTGAGGTTTCCAAAGCTGCTTTAGGGTGATAACTGCACAACTCCCTCAAAAATACGTGAAAAATTATACAGCAGTGTCATGGTCTGCACTAAACAGAACCAATTCTGTTCATTGAAATTAACTTCTCAACTCAGTCTCTTCTAAAGGGCTGCACTTTCTGAAGTCAGCAGCATGTTTTTGCAGACGGTGTCTGCTACTGGCAGTGTGTCCTGGGTTTAGCTAAAACCCAGTCCTATTTAGTGATTTTTACTTTTCAGTTTAGTCTCTTCTAAAAGGCTGCACATTCTGAAGTCAGTAGCATGTTTTTGCAGACAGTGTGTGTGACTGGCAGTGATAACACCTGATGTTTGCAGTTACTTCCTGGGACTGGGATGCAGAAAGGCTCTTGCTTATACCTATTCCTGTAGTGACCAAGGCCACTGCTGGCTCTTGTGTGCCACGCTGGGGGTGCTGGGTGGTAAGAGGGGTCACAAGGAAGTAAAAGGTTGCACCTCCGGGAAGATACAGACAGGACAGGTGACCAACGGGAGTATTCCATTCCATATATGTCATATTCAGTATAAAACTGAGGGATCATGAGGGTTTAGATCTTCTTCCTCTTTTTCTTCTTTTCTGCAGTGGGCCGGTGTCCAGGGAGGACTCCATCCAATCTCCTGCCTTTGATGCCCATCCTGAGTTCCTGAATCCAGCTCCCGTACCCAACTCCCCTCTGCCACTGAGCTGCCCCAGTACCACTAGCTCTGCAGCCCCAGTGGGGATTGCTATCGACAGGAGGGGGAGTTGAGTTCAATACCAATTCGTAAGTCTCTTTGTCTCTTCCTTTTTCCTTCCTGTTTGGGAGGGAAAGGGGGTTAGAGAGAGTTCAGTGGCTGGCCCAGCTCTAACCCTTGACAAGCTGAATCTTCTGTTCCGTTCTTGTTTTTCTCTATTAAAACTGTGGCTGAATCCCTGAGCCTGCTTTGAAAAATGGATCCAAGTGTCCAGGCTAGTCAGACAACAGCAGCAAGGCTCTGTATTGTGTAACACCAGTGCTGGAGAGCCAAAATTCAAGCTGATTCAAGCAGGTATAGCTGGAAGCAGTGAGGTGAAACTGAAAAAAAGAAGCTGCAGATTGAATGTAAGAACTGCTTTTTCCAAAGCCAAGCTCTATTAGCCTGGGGGACATCGTCCAAAGAGAATTATGGAATTCCCATTAGCTGGCCTTTTTGAAAGCTTAGCTATACCAGTAACACTCAATAATACATTCTTTGGAACAAACTTACGTTGGCAGAGAAACAGGAGGTGAATTAATAGATCCTTTCTGGCTCTGATTTTTATAACTCTTCACATTGAATCCTAATACAAGAGGTTATCTTTATAGCAGGCAATGAAAGATTTTCCCTCTAGATTACCACTTGAAAAGTACAGGCTGCACGTCTTCAGAGTACAGGACGTTTTATACTTTCATTTGATTTCAAGTGACTGGAGTACTCTATAGCTTGCTTCAAGTTAATATTTTAGCAAGAATCAATGGCATAATTAAACTTTATGGATGTCCCTCATCAACAGTTCCACGTGACCAAGTTTACAGCATGGTGGTACATGGATCAATCATTTTATATTTACTCATAGCTCATAAAAAGATGAGATGAGGACTTAGCCAGGAGGGATGATGGAGTAATTACACTGAGTGGTACAGTTTAAAACATAAATGCAATTTGTTATTAGTGCTATGAGTTGAAATGTGTTTGACTTAAAGACACAGTGGTATGTCATTAAAAAAGTCTTATGATGGGGCCTGGTGTTTGGGTTAGACAGTCTTACACTTCACTTCCAGAAGGATGTTCCCTCCTAGATTTCTGTCTCCCTTGGCTCAAAATGTCAACATGTGAAAAATGGTCTAATTTTAAGAACCATCCTGTGATGGTTTCTTTGTCCCAGTGGAAAACACGACTGGATATGGATATAAGATTTAGGTGCCAAAATCAGGCATTGTAACAGATGGGTATTTTCCCCTCTGAAAGGCTGATTGCCTCCAAGAGATCCCAACTGCTCACATGCAAGGGCAAGACTGTCCAGCCTGGACAGCTTGTTCTTCCTTCATTGGTCAACTCTTCTCAATTCCTCAGCTACCTCCAGGACCTTTTCTGAGGCCATCAGAAGAATAGAATGTATTTTGTCACACCTTTCTCAGCAGGTTGGGCACTCCTTTCCTCAGCTCGTCTCCTGGTGTCAAGGAGCACCTGCAGGGCTCAGCATCAGTATGACTTAGCCCAAGGGCTGCTACCCAGGATGAAGAAAATCCTCACTAAAACCACCCACACCAAAGCAAGTCTTCAAAAGAGAGACAGCCTTCCTTGCTGTCTTCCCCTACTGACAGTAGAAAATTTGTGAAAATATGGTCATATCTGAACTCCTTTGGACATAATCTAGAAGCACTACTGGGCTCTTGGTACAAATGTAAATAATATTATCAATATTCCATCATTTTCCCTTAATGCAAGCCTTCCTCTCTTTGGGAAAGGTATTCATTTCAGAGACTTGTACCCTGGTAAGATAGGTGTGTCCTGGGCCATGTTGACCAGTTTATATCAGCTGGCTGCCAGCAGCCTGCAGCCTTGCTATGTCAGTCTTTTGAAAGCTGTAGCTAAACTTATTGTAAAATTTATCTGAATTTATTTAAGCATAAAACAACCTGCCAGGAGGAGTTTGAGTTTTCTCTGACCTTCACCTGATACACAGCTACAAGACTGACAGTATGTTAGTATATTTAAACCTGGAGAATAAACACAGACAGCCTTGCTCTGCTCTCCTTTTAAAGAGCTGTTTAGGTTTCAGAAACCAGCCATGGACTGAAAGAAATTTATTCAACCAGTTCATTATGTTTCCTTCCTAACTAACTGCTGCTAATCTGCTCAGAGCAAATGTGTCTCTTTTCCTGTGTGCTGAAGGATGCTGTATCAAGGCTTAAAGTTATCTGTAGAGAAAATAATGACTTATGAGCTGAGATACGCTGAAAGTGGCATTTTGCCAAACAAAATGCATCGCCAGTGTCATGCCAGGGACCCTCTCTCACATCTTCAAGCATCCAGAAAGGACTTAATTACAGAGCAGCTCATATTCATTTGAGGAGGTAGCAAATATTCTTGGCTGGGTTCTTTTGTTTCATCAATAAAAGCTTTTTCGTTAACCTCCTCAAGAAACCGAATCTTCCCTGGCAGCTTTAAAGAACAGGGTTAGTGGCTTTTCTTTCTGTCCCACAAACTCTTCATTTCCATCTCTAAATATTTCTTGCTCGTTTGGAAACATGTTGAGATTTCAGTCTCTTTCCAAAGTCAACCAGGTTGCGGTGGCAGTTTTACAGGCTCCTCAAAGCAGTGATACTCAGTGCCACACAACACTGAGTCTGAGAAGGAAAACAGAATCCCATAAAGAACCTAAAATCCCCAAATTTGAATTCTTCTGGCTGGTTTCATAAAAAACAGGGACTGAGTACTTGTGTAGCTGGAATTTCTTTCTTACCCCTGAGCTTATGCTCTCTGTCCATGTGCTTAAGTGCTTCCCTGTGTGATGGCACAGGGAGCTTTGTCCCACCGCTGCTTCCTCTCACACCTCAGCCTTTGTACAGAATGTTCCATAACAAGGATATCATTTGCCGCAGGGTTATTAGGATGGCGTATCCCATCAGGAACATGTTGCTTGTAAAGCTGGACCTCACCCATGAAGTGGTTGCTGCGTCTCACCCATACTTCATCCAAGTTCTGGTTGCAGGGAAATGTGAACTATCACTTGGCTGATAGCTCGGTCTGAAGTGGAAAACAAATTGGTAGTCACTGAAGAATCAAGCAAAATTATTTTCCTACAGGTACGGTGGTCTCACTTGAGACTGCTACTCTGCTGATTCAGTCATTGGCCTTCCTCTTTAGCCATCCTCTTCATAGCACCCAGACAGCATGAAGGAGACAGCCCTGTGAGAGCAGCCTGCTGAGCCACCTTCCTGGTCAGTGGGAACTTGCTCTTGAGTGACATCCTGGATGGAAAGGTGGCTCCTTTGACTTGCCTGGTATCTAGATGGAGGGCAGGTATATGGAGGAGAGAGTCATTTTCAGTTTGGTGATTTTTTTGAGATTTTGAAAAAGAAAGAGGCCGATCAAAATAGCCAGTTGTAGTAGTTATTGAAACAGTTGCCTAAGCTGTGGCATTTCCAGAGTAATTTTTGTGCTGAATAAGTGAAACAGAGACCTGAACCCAATCCCAAATTTTCTGAGTGAGCAGTGTATTCATGCAGGAGTGACTGACTACTAAGCCTACTGTGGTGCTGCAAATCTTTATTTGACCAAAACTTCATTTGACCAATATACTTCATTAAAAATTCCTCTTTCAAAAAGCTGGTATGCAACAGTTAAAAAACAAGAGTTGAAAAAATTCTCAAACAGCTCCATTTTAGGTCTTCTCTCTTCCAAATATCAGGATACTGTGATAAACTGGAAGCCTCTTGGAGTAATTTGTAATGTCTTAGACGCCTCTGGTTTAGAACAAAAAGCATTCCTTGAGATTAAATAACAGCACTTTGTCAACATTTTGGAGTTTCCACTCAGTGAATACAAGGATTAGTTCAATGATCCAGCCAGCTCAGCTCATTGCCAATAAGAACTTTATAAATACAATACTGAGACAACTTTTTTTTTTCAACTTTTGACCTCAAGGTAGCAACTAAAGTAAAGCATGAATACAGTTGGGCATGGCTTGCAAAGGAGGCCTGAGTTATTTTCCTACTTAATGCCTGCTGATACGTGTGTGTCTGTAATATCTCTGGCGGGGATGCATTAAGCAGAAGAGTTAACCAGTGTCAACTGATGATAACGTTTAGTGCTTCCTCTGGGGAGACCCCTAGAAACAAGTTGGATAAACATGGTACAGATTGCAGACAACACGGCATGTTTGCTGAGGAAACCTAAAGCTGGTGATACACAAGAGCTCTGGAAAAATTGGTCTCTTCTGAAACAACAGGCCCTTACTCCAGTCAAATGGGAAATTGTTTCTTCTGGATGAGTTAAAGGCACCAGCAAAAATGATGAGCTAGTCTTTAGCAACTACTCTGCAAATACTGCTGAATTCCAGCTGACTCCTGTGAGCCTGTCTGCAAACAGAAGGTAAATGATACAAGTAGTTGATGAGTCAGGGAAGTATTTTTCATATGGTTTTGAAGAGGTCAAACACGCAGTTTTCCCAAGCGGGTCACTTCATTGCCTTGTGCCAAGAACTTTCATCAATTTATTTTTACCTGACTTTTTCTTTTTTAAAAAAATATTGAAAGGTGTTAGATCTTAGTCACAACATGCCTGGAACCTTAAGGTCATGTTAACCCTTTGCTGCCAGGAGAACATGAGAAATAGCCAGAGAAGCTGCTTGTGAGTGGGCAGGATGGATGTTTCCATGGGATTCCTGGTTTGCACAACCATTATTAGAAGAGGAAGATACAGAGAGTGGCTTGAATAGGACTGGAGCTCCTCAGAGGTGATAGAAGAGGTTTTTCTGCAGTCCTGGGTCTACTCACATCAGAATGCCTTGCACATAGCCCAGAGCAGTGCAGACTTTGACTAAAGGTGGGTACATCAAAATGGAGATCCAACTGGGAGCCCCATCCATAGCCCAAGCCTCACAATCATTCATCTGACCTCCCAGTGAAGACCGATACTTGAATATCAGTGTGTTTTAAACCCACTCTTTTATGGTTATGATTTTATTTAAACTTCATTTATGTACACAAATGTATTTATTTATAAATTATCTATCAGCAATATTTTTGTTGTTGTTTAGAAATTCCTTATAAATTCATTTTTTTTACATAGATTCTTTTCTAAGGCAGAGGCATTTTTTCACAGAGAGGCAATTTACCGCTCCCTCCCTTGACACTGGGTACCAGCTGAGCCATCAAACAGATGGGGTGAGTCCACCCTGAAGGGCAGGTGGACAGAGCTGCACTTTTCCTGCACAAACGTGTGGTAGGTGTAATCAGCTGGGACTGACAGTGCTTAATCTGGGCTGGCAGACAGGCCATTTAGCAGCGTGTCCTTGACACAAGTATCTCTCTTCTGCGGTTATCATGGAGCCCAGACTTACTGGGTTTCAGGGTGTGCAGTACGGTTCAGACATGGAATTTGATTCTTTCAGGCTTCCCCTACGGGAATATGTGTGTGCGGAAGGGGGAAGCTGGATCTCAGCCTGCTCAGTACACGTATTATTGATCTCGAGCAGGGAGGTTTTGTGTGTTCAATGAGGGGATGTGAAGCTAAGGACAGGGGATTTTTTTTACTGTGGTTTCTGCTTTCGCATGGATGTTGATCCAGCAAAAATATTGCCGCGAGTTTATAAATTAAGGGTGTCCAAAAGCAAGGACTGGTAAAACCTCCCTTTGTCCTCGCGGCAGTTTGTTACACTAAGATGGATTGGTTGCTCCTTTTGACATGAGCGATGAGGCCAGAATTTTCTCTCCTTCTAATTGATCATGTAAGCGAACAATAGGAGAAGGCGCTTCCCCGGTGGATCTGTACTCCTCCTCTGCAGCACTGCAATTTGTTACTACCTATAAGCAGAAGCTCTGAGCTGCATGCCTGACGCTGGCTCTGCAGCCTGTGCACCCCTATCAGCCCCGCTCCCTGGGCTGCCCAGACCTCTGGAATACAAAGATTAACTTCACCATTGTATCTAAGTGGTTATTTTCGTGCAGCCTGTTTATCTTCAGTCCCCAGGTCATTAATAAACATCCTCTCTCAAATACTTTGGACATCTGGAATATGGCTTGCTTGTCTTCCGAGACAACAATATCCTTTTAGGCTGGTGAGGGAAGGATGAAGACTAAAGCTCTCCTTCTTTGGAAAAACACAGTCTAAATTGTCTTATCTTTTAGGCCAGTGAATTCCTCTCAGTTGGGATTGCAGTCTGCAGGAGTATTTAAGCAGGTATCTAACTTTCATGCACATATACAGCCCTATTGGTAACACCTCCCTGTCACCATTGCCACAAAATGTTATATTTTCACCATGAGGGTAGGCTGAGCCATTTGGAAAAGAGCAACATCTGCTCCTGTTATATAAGACTTATTACTGATATATTTAAAGCAGGACAATCAATCTGGTATTTTTCAGTTCTTTTTACTCCTTTTAATACTTGCTTAAAAAAGAAACCAAAAAAGTCTTTTACTTTTTTCTTTTTTCCCCCATTTTATTTTATTTTAAGGAAAATAACCAACACAAAACATTCTTCAGACAAGAGTTAGGAGAAATGCAGAATAGGTTTATGGGCCTGTTCCGCTTACAGGGGTCAGCTCCTGGGCCCTGAGAGGGGATTTTTCTGACCCATTTTACACTTCTTGAAAATGAACCAAATCCTAAAAGTTTCTTTTTCAGTGTAATGGCCAGAGGGGGAATTTACAGTCCCTAGTTCAGACAAAGCAGGCATCAAGAGTCGGGTGAAATGCATCCCTGCCCTAACTGCTTACGCAGGA
>NW_009709631.1:103926-114016 GCF_000703405.1 Apaloderma vittatum
ACGAGGTCCTTTTTGTGCTTTGAATGAAGCTATTCTTGTGTGTCACTGTGCTATAACCTCTGCTGTGGTTACTGGGGTGAGGGGACAAAGCTCTGGGTGCTCTAAACCCTAAACCATTCCTGGGAGGTATGGGTCTGTCCACTGACTGTCAAGCAAACCCTATGCAGCTCAGCATACATGACTTTTTTTGACCAACCGCTCCCGATAGGCTTCACTTTGCAGGGGAGGTCGCAATATTTAAGTTACTTGGAAGATGCCAAAAAACAGCCCCAGGATTTTCAGCAAGAAGCTGGGTCTTGGCCTTTTCTCCAGTACCTTGTTGAGGAGGCTGGAAACTCCTGTGCATGCATGCGCCTTCTCTCTGCAACCCAACAAGTTGTGTATCCTTGGCTGACCACATCAGACACGTGATGTGAGCAGGCATGGAACTACCTTCAGTATTGCACCTTATTTTCTACCTACAGAAGTTTTTGATAAAAAAAAATTTTATGAGGCCTTCTTAGGCTTGTAGCTGTCTCCAAACCACCAAACTGCCTGTGAAGGACTTGCAGCTAGCAGAGCATCTGGCCAGTCATCTACTGATCATTCATTAACCCCTCATCAATGATGGAGATTGAAACTTCTGACTGCAGGCTCTGGAAATTCCTCCCATCGCTGGGGAAATACCTCTCAAAATTAATGTGTTTTCTGGGCTGCCCACCATCCTCTCAGACTGGGGGGCAAAGCAGAAAAAACGCCTTGTGAGCCATCTCCCATCAAGCCCTCCAGGCAATATTGCCTTAGAGGAGCGGTGGTTTATAGTTTTCAGTGTTTGCTTTTCATTGCTGCTGTTTGAGAAGACCTTCTCTCCCACAGTAAGGAGTAAGAAGTAAGGCAGGAGAATTGTGCCTGGAGCTGGAGTGGGGTTAGGGGTCAGCAGGCAGCCCCAGGTGACTCAGGGCTGAGGAATGTGCAGCCAGACCAGCTCCTGTGTTGGCTCAGTCCTCCCACAGTGCCTGCTCCCTGCCCACCATCTCCTTTCACGATGAGCACCCTGGTGTCACCTTTGCTAACTGGAGCAGCCCCAGTGACGCGCTGTAGACCAGAAATGGTCCCTAAGGCTTTCCCAGTGTTTTTTCCCAGTGTGTGGTGCAAATGGAAGAGGCACTGGGCTGGGGCAGCCTCTCAGCCTCTCACCCAAGAGTGAGTGATGGGGGGCATAGAGGCTGCAGATGTTTTTGTGGAAAAGCCACAATCAGACCAGCTATTTTAGCCAGAGGCAGTCTCTTAGCAGTGGCTTGTAGCTCCAGAGAGTCATCCTGGCCTCTCATCCCTTTCAGTCTCACTGCCAGAGGTTGCCGCCACCTCAGTTTTGCCAGATTCATTTGCCCAGCTGTGTAAAATGATCCAAGTTTAAATAACCCTGTTAACCTTTCAGGGAGGGGCTGCTCTGTGCTCCCTGCATAAGAGAAATTCCTGGAGATAATGATGATGTAAGTTTTGGCTGGACCAGAAATGTGGTCTTTCTACCCATAGCTTTTTGCCAGATCGCATTTTTATTTATTTACTCAAAGCCAGAAGAATAGTAATGAAAATTAATTGCTTGTAATGCCACTGGGGCTTGGCTTCCCTGTAGGAACTCTTTGTGGCAAATGCACATAGCAAATGCTGTCATTAATTCAGCTTCTGGACCCGTCATTACAAGAAGGACACTGAGGTACTAGAGCATGTCCAGAGAAGGGCAACAAAGCTGGTGAAGGGTCTAGAGCACAAGTCTTTGAGGAGCGGCTGAGGGAACTGGGATTGTTCAGCCTGAAGAAAAGGAGGCTGAGAGGAGACCTTATCACTCTCTGCAACTACTTTAAAAGAGGTTGTAAAAATTTTGGGATCAGTCTGTTTGACTAAGTAACAAGTGATGGGACGAGAGGAAATGGAATCAAGTTGCACGAAGGGAGTTTTAGGTTGGATATTAGGAAGAATTTCTTTACTGAGAGGGTTATCAGGCACTGGCACGTGTTGCCCAGGGCAGTGGTGGAGTCCCCATTCCTGGAAGTATTTAAGATTTGGGTAGGCATAGTGCTTAGGGACATGGTTTAGTTGAGGACTTGTCAGTGTTAGGTTAATGTCTGAACAAGATGATCTTAAAGGTCTTTTCCGATCTAGGCAGTTCTCTGATTCTGTAAAAGGAGGTTTTATTGCCTTTGATTCTCAGAGGCACCCTGAAATTCCCAGGCTCACCCAAGGCATCTTTAAAGCAGCACTATGAAGCAGAGGCTCATAAAACATGGAGTGTGCAGCAGCAGCTGTTTCTGCAGGACCAGCTGTGGCTCTCAAGGTGGTGCATCACCAAGCATAGAGGGAAAGGAGCGGGTGTGATTTTGATAATCCAGGGTTGTGACATGTCCCCTGTTTGTCTGCCATATCATTGCTCCTAAAGCCATAGGTCTGTCCTTGAAAAACATGCATTAAATGCAGAATATGTTTTCTCTGGGGAGTCAGTTGATAGCAAGCTAGAATAATTTATGTATAGTCAGGAAGATTCTCGTGCCAAAATGCCCACACAACCAAACTATGCCTGGCTGGTGCTCCTCACAGCCTCGAAGACATTGTGAGATACCGAGGAAAATCACCCAAGGGCAGCATCTGCCTCCATGAAGCACTGCCCAGCCTAGTCTATGCTTGATGTTCAGGTGAGAAACAGGCATGTGGGTGCCTCCTTTCCTGCTTTGTGCTCTGGCTCTGCACTCCTCCTTCAGAAGCAACATCTCCCATTGGCTCTACTTCTGGTTTCAGCTTTCCCTGCAGAGGCACATGCAAGAGGTTCAGTTTCAATCTGGCTCCAAAACATGCAAAATGCAAACACTTCTCAATGGAAAAGAGATTACCAGGAGAAACTCCCATTTTTCATGCATACCTGTACAGACATCTATACCCTCAGGTATATTTGAGTAGAAGTCATTTCCATTGCTTCTGGAGGACTAAAAAGCTTTGCACTGTTTTTACTATGTTTCATTTGCTGTGAGCTTGGCTTCTTCAGGATTTATCTCAGCTCCTAATGTGTTTACAATGAGATAACTCTTGGCATGCCCTTTTCCAATTACCTAGACAGGATCTATCACTCTAGAGATGGCAAATGAAATGCAGGACCCCAGTAAAGTGTATGCAGTTACATGGCATTCATATAAGAAAGGCTATTTAACAGACAATGCATTTATTTTTACCTTTCCAAACTATTGCATATTTCATGGTTCAAGGTCTAACCAGCAAAACTATGTTTGCTGGTGACTGTTTAGGTACATTTGAAATAGACGAGTTTGCACTGTCTTACTAGGGAGCAAGTCTTGTTTGTACTGAAATGTATCAACAAGGCACACAATTTATGGTCTTTCAGGAGCCTGCAAAGGGGAAATGAGCCTTAGGAGAAATGCACAACTCCCATATAACCCGATTCCCTGCAGAAATCAATAACTCCCCCTTTTTCAGATCAGATGCTGTCCTTAAGTATTGCAGGACAACCCTCTCAAGAGCTACGTCGTTAATTAAAGGCTCTTGGTCAAATTCCAGCTTTGCATCCCTGTGCTGTGTCCGTGGGCTCTGCACTTCTGCTTTGAGCGGCTCAGCAGCACTGTCCTGGGCTGCGAAGGTGCTGCCGCACACCCAGAAATACCACGTGGCTGCATCTCACTTGTAGAGTAGAGATGACTTTCTGTGACAAATTTCCATGGGATAATAGCATTAGAGAAAATCAGCCTGAAAGAGAATTTGAGAGGCCACAGCACAGATCCCTTGCCCCAAGACAGGTTCAATAGTATTGAAGCTAACCCTGACAGGTGCTTCTCTAACCTGTCCTAGAAAAAAAGACAGTGATGTGAAGGCTACGCAGCTTCCCTTGGGCATCCAACTCATGCTTCATTATTTTTAGGTTGAGAAAGTTTTTTATAACTTCTAACTTTTGCTGCAGTTAAAATCCATAATCTTTGACCATTTTCAAGGCACAAAGATTATTCTCTTCCTTTACTGAGGGCACTTTTGCCTTATTTGAAACATTTATCTTTCCCTGGCAGTCATCTCTCCCCCAGGCTGATGTTCCCCAAGTGTTTTGACTCCACAAACCTTATCTTCTAGAATTTAAAACATTTGTGCTACTCCCTTTTGAAGCCCCTCCAGCTGCTCTACATCCTTCTTCAAGTGCAGTGACTAAACTGCATATGAGGCCCCAGCCAAGTCCTGAGAAATGCCAATGCTCCAGCTATCACTGGGATCAGCTCTTGTAGAACAAGGTGACCAAGGGATGAGACCATTCAAAGTCGTCACCATCATCAAGAAGGAGCACGCTGCCTGCACACTCACAAGCACTGCAGGACTGAAGAAACACCCTCTGCAGGTGAGTCATGAATCCAGTTGTCATGTGGATCAATTGACTGTTGTTGCTGGCACATCCCTCACCTTGCTCATTAGCTCTTCAGACTCAGCTTAAAAATGAACACTGAGACATCTGAGGCTGTGACTAAGCCATGGGAAGCCAGGTTTCAGGAGGCGGTTGCATTGGACTGAGACTGTTCAAGCAAGGAAGGTTCTAAACAGCTCACTTTTGCAGTCTTTGTGTGTCCTGTAAGAACTAGCCATGCCCAGGTATCCAGGCTCTGGGCTGAGAAACACAGACTGGCCCTTGGGCATCCTGGAATGTCACTCCAACTCTCTGCCTTGACACTCTCAATCTGCTCCAAAACAAAAGAAAGAGTTATTTGCTGGACATACTAGCACTGACTCATGAAGATAAATCCATGCCACCAGAAGATGATTCATGCCAAGGGAACAGAAAAGCAATAAAATGTGCACTAAGTCAGTTCAGGGAATTGATCCACCAGAAGACAGCTTATTCTTTTTTGCTTTTCCCCTGAGATAGTTTTCAATCACATTTGTTCCTTGATGGTACAATTGCATGAGCCCTCAAATGTCACAGATAGCCTGGTGGGAATGAGTGGCCAGACCCAGGGGAGGGAAGGGCTGGATTGCCTGCTCCTTTTAATAGTGATTGCAACTTAGTGCTGACCAAGTTTTTGTAATTTGTATAATTCCCACTCAAACTGTCAGCTATCTCCTCTGAATCCTTTGATGTGTCATCCGGTATTGGAAAATGGGGAGCGCATTTCTACAAGGGATACAATTGTCTCCCTCACTCATTAAAGGTGCGGTGAGGACCTGTAAAAGCCCTGCTCTTCCAACACACAGAGGCACAGCAAAGCAGCAGATTTACTTTGGGTTTTCAGAGGATTAGAGGAACTAAAAGTCCAAGTGATTTCGTTTATAATTTTAGAAAATCAGTCCAATTTTGTAAGGCATATATGCAAAGCAAAAAAAAATAAAAATGCCATATCTGAAAAAAAGCATATTTTTGTATGTAGCTTTTTTCAACTATGTAGCAGCCAAGGCCTCAGCGTAGGCAAAATTTCCCTTGAAGAACCTGAATGCTAAAATGTTTAAACACAAAAGAATCCTCATCATTGTGCTTGTTAAACTTCAATCTTGACTATGCCAGTGTAATGAGTTTATTAATGCATGACAGAATTAATTCCATTAGAAGCACAGGCTCCATGCTGTCCGACTATCCAATAATTGCCATTTCATTCTGCTGGGTTAGGCTGTTCGTGGACTTTATCTTCCTAAACTGTTACCTTCTTCTTGTGCAGGCTATGACCTAGAAAACCTCCACATTTTTGGTAGACCATATCAGGTAGCTATCAGCAGGGACAATTAATTATCTTACTCTAAACAGTGACTGCCAGTGATGTAAGTGCTGAAGCCCTATAAATGCTGACTCTGCTTAGGTTTCACATGCCTCCCTTGGTCCTGCTGCTTCCAAAGGCTGGAAGAAAGCCAGTGCGAGATGCTTCTCCTTCCAGTGCCTGGGCATGTGCCCCAGCCAGGATCCTCATTCGTAGCCAAGCAGCATCCAGCCAGCAACCTTTGCATCATCACAAGGCGAAGGATGACAATTCAGCCACAGGGCTCAGGGGAGGACTTTGGCATGGTGAGGTGCTGTTGCATTAGCTGAGAACCACTCTGCAGTACACTGATCATAAAAAGGGCAGATGCAACCCAAAGTTCTCCAAAAGCATGAATTTTTTAGATCCAGGACTGCAGCTTGCAAATCCCATGTCACCCTAGGGCACTGAAACTCCACCAGGGCCTTGTGTGTTAGTGTCTGAATTTCTGCAGCATTTAAAGTGAAATGAATCCTCAAGATCTGGATCTAAAAGGATCTGCAGCATCTAAAAGGGAGCTTGATCCAGGTTAAGCACCTTGAGCACTCAGCAACCAAACCTCAGTGCAGTTTTACTCACTCCATGATGAGCTGGCAGAGCTCAGCTTGAGGCCAGCTCAGACGAGAGCACGTGCAGAAGCACTTGTAGACCCAGGCTATGGGCTCCAAGGACTTAAGCCCTCACTGCAGTTCCCCAGGTGAGTGCCATGAGCACAAACGGAATGCTAGTGATTGAGGGTCAGGACCAACTCATGCTCCACACCTTGAGGGAAACCAGTGAGATACCAGAGATATCGTTGCCATTGGAATGTGGTGAGCTCTCACCACCTCCTTTCATGCCACCCCTCACCATCACTTGTCTCTCCATCTCCCGTGAGGCCAGGGCCAAGAGAACATCTTTTGCTTATTGGGGGCTATTTCAATTTCCAGAGGCACCCCAGGAGTTATGATGAAGTATTAAAATCCTAATGCAGAGAAGATGGTTCTAAATAATTAATCAGCATAGGGGAAGCCTGTCAGGGAGAAGGGAGTTGCAGGTAACACCTGTTAACATGATGATAGGCTTTGCTGACACCTTAAGAACACACGTATTATCTCAGGGCTTTGACTCACAAAATTTTGTTAGTCTCATTCCTGTTATTCAGACCTCACAGCTTCATGTAAAGAGCAAAGAAAACACCCCCAGAGCATGTTTTCTGTTCCTGAGGGTAGCCAGTGTGGTCTGATTGTGTCCAGACCATCGAGCCCCTCTGGACTTCAGAACAGGAGGGGATGGTCCTAGGCTCAGGATGAGGTGCTAGGAGTTATTTGAAAAGGACAAGTTAGCCCCAAATAAACCCAATTGTGGGATTTTGAGTATTTAAGAGTGCAGCTGGTGCAGTTGCAGTGTCCAGGTCAGAGGCCTGATGCTGCAGTTTACTAGAAGATCCTACAGATCATCTTCCCCATGCCTCTGACATGTACTTTGGGATCTTACCCAAGCCCATCCTCACCATCAGTTCAAGAAGAGAGGCCATGGTATGGCTCACAGAGTGTCCCTTTTTCCTTTGGGGTCAATAAGGATATTGACTGTGGCTCCAGCACTTGTTGGTCAATGTGATGTGATGATCTGCTTGTCCCAAAGGACGCACTTGTGACTGATTCAGATATTGCACCTCTACCCTCCGAGGCCTGACCAGCACGTACAGCAGGTAAGCACACGTTTAAAGGTGTTGTGCTTTTCCTAGCAGAAACCATTCCCAAACAAAAAATGTTTTCTTAGTGACTCAGGAAAGAAGGCCGTTAATTTTAGGTCTCAAAATAATCTTGACCTCTGCGTGACTCTGCTTGCTTGCAGCTCTAACTCCTCCCTCGGATGTGTTTGCAGGGTGTGGTACAACGCGCCTGCTGCGCGCGGGGGCAAAGTATCTCTGCCCTGCCCGGATCTCACCTGCTTCGCTGTCCAACCTCTCTACCAGCCTTGGTCATGACTTCTGTTTTTGCTGTCACTGCCCTGCACTTTCCTTCATGATTCAGCCTTAGACTGTGAGATTAATCTTGTGCAGGAGTGGTAGAAAGCGCAGTCATTAAGAGGGGACGATGGTTTGTTATAGCTGGAGAGGCCAAGCAGAGGGTTAAGGAGGGTTTATGTTCCCTAACTACAGCCACAACACGATGTCAAAGGCCATTGGAGCAAATGATCTTCTGACCTTTCCCTTGCGTTAGGTTGGTTGATTTCCTCCTTTCATTTTCTTTCTTGGCTGCTTCACTGTCTGTATTGCTCATCAGCTTTCAGAATCTTATGCTTGGACTTTGAATAACTGCATGCGTGTTGGCATGGGATTGTTATTTAGCTGCTGGGAATCTATATTCAAGCAAAGAGATTTCTGGGGAGTAACAACAAGTCTGATCGCACATCAGTGGCTATGCATTCACCACACTTCACAAGTTGGCCTGAGATGTTCCTGAGACATAATGTTTCATGAACACCTCTGATTTCAATGGGTGCATTTTTTTACCCTGAGAGCACTGAAATAACTTTTGTAATCTAGCTTGTTTAGTTTAGCCTAAGCAAAAACATGGAATTTCTGGCCTTTGTTTGTTTATTACTGTCCAAAATTGGGACTGAAAATTTAAAATCTCGCAATCTAATCTGCAGGAAAATATCTAAAAACATTGCTATGGTAGCGATGCATTTCATTTAGTCATTGAGTGTGGGATTCATCTCACTTGGCACGAGATACCTACCGCAAGATAGAATCATCTGACCCAATTTTGGTGCTCTCCTTTTGCTATGAAGGGAGACGAATAGGTGTTTTCATGTTATGATTCATCAGATTCACTTCAGGCTTCCATTTTTGGACAGGCTACATACAGGTCTCCCCCAGCTGCAGAAGGATTCTAGACAATTGGGACTAGATTCAGCCACCTCCTCATTGTATTCTAGCACCCTTGCAAATTCATTGGTGTATCCTTCCTAGTTTCTACACCCGACTCCAAAAGGATCATCTGCAGGTCTTGTGTCATATCTATGTGGATATCTCAGACTGTCCGGAACACCTCATATGGCACCATGCACCTATTAATATGCAGCTGAATCCCTAGCTTGGACTGTCATTGCTCAGACTATATATTGGCCAGTCTGACCACAAAATTCATACAGTCTCAATGCTTAAATGTTGGTTGCAGTTGCTGCCACAGCTCTCACCTTCCAACAATGACCTGCTTTGAGTCAGGATCAGCATTAAACTTTATTTTCCTTTGGTGACACAGTGCTTTACGGCAATTACAGTTTATGGGATTGCACTTGAATTTGTCTGGCTTCGGTTTCCAGCCACTGCTTCTTGTCATGTCCTTCTCCATTATATTTAAAAAGGTCTTTAGCATTTTAACCTTTTTATTGACTGCAACTGAGTTGCCGTTCAATCTTTCCTACATAAATCAAACTGATCACTTTAACTCTTTTAACATGTTTTTTCAGGTCTCCAAAGTCTTAAGTTTTGCTTCTTCTGAATATTTGTTCCATTTTGTCAACTGCCTGTGGAAATGCACATGCTAAGATACAGGTCTCCTCCTGTCAGCCATCTCAAAGGTACACATCTAGGTCTGACTGCATCATTCAAAGCAGCTTTCAGTCAGTGAAGGGAACTGGGCCTCTCTGGACAGCAGTGCATCTGCTGTGAACCTTTATTTTTAATGAAATTAATCACTGTCTATAGGAGGCTGTGTCAGTCATGAAGGCAGCTGAGAGCACAGTGAGGCAGATGGGAAAAACACAGAAAACAAAGTCTGGCAGAAAAGCATCTCTGGGTGCAGATCTACCTCCATCTAACTGAAAACCCAGCAGGGGTTGGACCCCAAATTTCTCATATGATCAGGGTAAAGTGAGATAGTTTCCTAGACAAACCTAGTGGCCTTCTATGAGAAGGTCACAACATCAATAGACAATGGAAGAGAAACCGATGTCATTTGCTTGGACCTGAGCAAGGCCTTTGATATTGTCCCATACGACATCCTGGTCTCCAAGCTGATAAAATATGGATTTGATGGATGGGCAATTCAGTGGATAAAGAACTGGCATGATGGCTGCACCCAGAGAGTGGCTGTCAATGGGTCCAGGTACAAGTGGAAGCCAGTGACAAGTGGAGTCCCTCAGGGATCAGAACTGGGACCAGTCTTGTTTAACATCTTCGTCAGCGACATGGACAGCAGCACTGAGTGCACCCTCAGCAAGTTTGCCGATGACACCAAGCTGTGTGGGGTGGCTGATATGCTGGAGGGTAGGGATGCCATCCAGAGGTACCTTGACAGGCTGGAGAGGTGAGCCCAGGCCAGCATCATGAGGTTCAACAAGATCAAGTGCAAGGT